>NC_085138.1:229527372-229827372 GCF_035046485.1 Aedes albopictus
GCATTTTTTTTATTATCGTACAAATTGGGCTCTTCGTCTCAAATTTTCATGAAATTTTTTCCACAGGCTGAGCTCATGAATATATGAACAAAAAAAAACTGAGAAAAATTCAGGGTCGCTTATTTTCCCGGAAAACTCAGGTGGAAATTATTTGTTTTCCCCTGACACTACTTGCTTTGAAAAATTATAACTCAAGAACGAAGCATCATAGAAACAAAGTTTGGTCATTTTTCACATAATTGGCCATAACTCAAGAACGAAAAACAAGCGCATTCCAAAAATTTCAGCTATCAAAGTTTATGAAACTACCTTCTCAAAAATATTTTTTTGAAAATTTCCTGCGAGTTCGGGCATAGTTTCTCCGGTTTTTCTTTATGAATATCCTCAACGGTGGTAAATTTTGTGGAAAACTTTTTTTTTCATATATTTTTTGAATTCCTGAGAAAATTTGCTTTTACTTAAAAAAAAATGTTTCTACAATGCTTCGTTATTGAGTTATGATTTTTCAAAGAAAAGGCTTATATGACACATTTGGACATTTTCCAACAAAATTGGCCATAACTCAAAAACAAGAAAAAAGTGCACTCCAAAAATTTCAGCAATTAAAGCTTATGGAATAACCTACCCAAAACTTTTTTTTAATATTTTTTTACGAGTATAGGCATTGTTTTTCCGGCTTTTCTTTACGAATTTTCTCAACTGTGGAAAAGTTTTTCCTGTTCATATTTTTTTTGGATTCTGAGAAAATTTGATTCCATTTGCCAAAAAAACTTTGTTTCTATGATGCTTCGTTCTTGAGTTATGATTTTCCAAAGTAAGTAGTGTCAGGGGAAAACAAAGAATTTCCACCTTAATTTTTCGGGAAAATAGGCGACCCTGAAATTTCCCATTTTTTTATTTGTTCATATATCCATGAGCGCTGCCTGTGAAAAAAGTTTCATGAAAATTTGAGACGAAGAGCCCAATCGCGTACGGTAATAAAAAAAATGCCAAGGAGATAGAAGATTATACTATGACAGAAGATAGAAGGAAGAAGATTGAATATTGACAACAGGAGACACACCATAGACTTCAAAATTGAAAGCAAAAATAACAACAGAAGACAAAAGGGACATTAAAAAAGAACGTAATGTTTCGTTAGGAGGGGGAGGGGGTTGATATTTGTAAAAATATGACAAGCAATATATTCCCGAGCAAAGACGGATGCCCCTACAGACAGAAGATGGAACAGAAAACAAAGGATAGAAACTAGAAGAAAGAGGGCACATTATAGAAGACAGAATACAGCAGAATTTAACAAAAGATGGAAGACAGAAGATTGAAAATACAAGTCTTAGGTTAAAGATAGAAAGTATAATGTAAGTTGGAAACAGTAGGCAATAAGATAGTAGGAAAAATATAGTCGGTAGGAGATCAGCCACTCCATAGAAAAACGATATAGTGCAACTCCGATTGTCTTAAAACTCGGTGGGTTTGTAGTTCTTCGAAAATAATTAGACCGTCATATTTTTATTTCGTCATTAGGGTGACCAATTTTCAGATAGGGTAGAAAATCAAGGTTTTTAAAATCTCAAAAATTTAAAAAAATCAAAACTTTGGAACCAGTCGACCGGTTTGAAACCAGGGGTACCCTGGTTTTATATTTTTATCAGAAAATTAGAAAATTTGGCCATATCTAAACATCAAAACATATCAAAGAATCAGAGATGTGTGTTTTTAAGAATATGAGATATGTTTTTTTTAAATCTAGAGAGTCATATATTTTAATACTAGCTGCTCTAAAATTGTCTGATATTGGAAATTCTTATAAAACTATGCCTTGTTTTGCTTTTTTGAGTAATTCCTGATGTATATGGTATTTATAGTTATATAAAAATTCAAAGTATAATCAATTTAAAAAAAATTTTTGGGAATATATTACCTTTTATTTAAAAAAAAAAGTATTTCTCAAAAATTAAAAAAAAATAAACAAATCAGATATTTTTGTATGTTACGCCAAATTTCCTGAATTTTCTGATAAAAATATAAAACCAGGGTACCCTTTTGATCCCGGGACTATAAAAACGTAAAAAAACTAAAAAAAAATGCATATGTTTTAACCCAAAACACAATTTGTCCCCTTTATATTTTTTTTTCTCAAAACTACAATTTAACGGCTTTCGAACAAAAAAAAAAGAAAAATCGATCAATCGGTACAAAAGTATTGATTTTTCGAAAAATTTTAGTTTTCAAAAATCTTGATTTTAAGGACCACCTCATCTGTAAATTGGTTACCCTAATGACGAAAGAAAAAAAATACAGGTCTATTTATTTTCGATGAACTGCAGCGGACCTGGTGTGATGGTTAGAACACAAGACTATAAAAAAAAAATATTTCATCAATAATTATTAAATTTCAAAATGTTTTCGTCTCAAATAATTGGTATTCTAGATCATGGGTAAACAAGATCATAGGGATTTACCTGCCACTCTTCCTTTCTATGGTGTAATTAAAGCAGCCACTTCAGAGATATTTTGAAAGAAGAGCAATGAATGGTTTCAGAGCTGATTTGGGGCATACAGAGATTGCAATGCAATGATGTTTAAAGCTCAGTTTCGTGTTCAAAAGGAATCGCTCAAGAAAATTCTTGACCGATTCCTGGCAGAAACTTTTCACAGTGACTGCCATTTGAATTGCCATGCCTTCGCAACTGCGTACTGCGATCGAAGAAAAACGGTTTCTTGGGCGATTCAGGCAAGGAATTTCTCATGCATCAAGATAGGCCATAAAATTCCTTCTAAACTGCAAACAGCGCTTAAGTAGTGTCAATCGCCTCTGAGGCCTCCCTTTCCGCTTAATTTTCTCTGAGTACTTTTTTCACATGTAAGCTCCTCTTGAGCAAAACAAAACTAAAGACTAAAGTCCCAGTTTTATCTAGGTAAGCTGAGATCCATTTGCAAGCAAAAGATCCAGCTCTATAACCAGATTATATTCCACTAAACATTGAATTGTGGTACAGATAATGGAACATTATCTATTGTCTCCGATGTGGGACATCGCTCCACAATTTCTAAATTTAGCTAGCACGTCTCGATTAGTCGCGTCTAGTGATAATAATAATTCACTATCCAGCACACAATACTGCAAATTAGAGAGAATAAATTGCATAAAATTACTCACCCGGCGCGCGGGGCGCATGTAGAGCAGTGTGCATCCGCATTTCACACTTCGCCAATTTTACGATGGACAACGAATTTCAGGAAGCGATTAATCGTCCCGTGCCTCCTCTGATGGGGTGCATGCATGGTCTCGTGCTGCATTCACTACACATACGCTTTTTTTTATTGACCGATGTCACAGGGCAGTGGTATTCATTGACCCGAGCTGGACAATGGGTGGTGAGTATGGCTATATTTTTATCCTTCAAGCAATGTGTTCCTTGTCAAGTGTTGATAGGTACTCATGCGTGGATTTCTGATCTGATTTGATTTGATTTATTACTTCATTTCTCATTTCCTAGCAGATTGAAAAAACGCAATCTTCGGTAAAGCTGACAACAAGCAAGGTTACCATGCATAAAGAAAACAGGTTTTTATTTTTCATTTCGGGAAGAACAATATTTATTACTCTACAAATAGATTTGACATTAATGAAAGTTAGTTGATTTTGATATAGTTTTAACAGTTTATGAAATCAAGTCGTTGACATTAGTGTCTTGCAAGGTAAAAATAAACGCCAATCAAAAGTTCAAAACCTTAAACAACTGAAGGAAACGTGTTCAGTGAATTTGAAAATGTTGGCGGTCAATGGTATCTAATTTCAACAAATTTACCTTAATTTTAAGCGCTGGATGCCATTCAGCTCTCACTCGTTAACGTCAGACACGCTCGTAGTGAGTTTATCACTAATAAATAATCGTACTGTAGTGTGTATCGTATTGAGACTCAAAAGGTTGGGCATGATTTCCATTGATCGGAACAGGTATTGTCTTAGGTATTTTGAATGATACCTACGAAGGATAGATCAGTCAAGATTTTTTTTTCTGCTAGGCACTAGTTTAGTCCCCTTTACCAAAGCAGGATGCGCGTTGATGATGTCAGCAATAAATGCTTTAACTTTATCTTGTGGATCAAAGGAAGTTGCGTTATGGCTCAACGTCATTTGAACATGGATGTTTGCTGGGTATTTTAAAAATGTGCTTTCGCCTATCTCGATGCCATGCTGATCCTGGAACGCCTCTGGGACACAGGATACGACTGCACTTTCAAGATAACCAGCGGCGATAAGATTATTAATCTGGAACGCCTCATGGTATTTTATTCAACAAGCTACCAATAACCCCGCTGTTTCGCTTTCGGATCACCTTACGAAATGCGGGAGATTCTGAGAATCGCTGGCTGCCCAAAAGAACGCCGTATGATGCCCAGTGTACGTGATTTGCCGTTAATCCCGACCGCCTCAATCGATGTACTTGAACTAGATCTTCCGGTCGAGCAAGCCATCCGTATTCCATCGCCCCCAGCATTGAGCAATGAAATAATTTCAGGTAAAGTGTGTGGTAGTGCGGCTGATGTCACCAAGCACTTAGTCGCATGGTGCTGACAAACGCGGGATCGATTCCCGCCGCAGCTGTCAGGAAAAGTTTTCGGCTGTGCCACTGGGCGTTGCATGCTAGTCCGTTGTCTAGTGTCGTGCTTCCTTCAAAGAGCGAATAGCTCACTGGAAGCATTAAACGTGTCCGTGTTTAAGTCACTTTTTACGAACCCACCATCCGATAATCTCCTAGTATTATCACCCTAAGCACTCCGTTGTCCAGACCAGAAACTTGGGGTCAAAGACTGGTCCTTCTAAGGCTCTCACGCAGGATCGTATATTACTCTCGGGGTGGACAAGTTTCTCTTTGAATCAGTCATTTCCCTGAATGGCCAGTAAAACATCAATATTTAATTGAACTCAATACGAAAATATATGTTCACCGGAAAACAAAATTTCACGCTCTGTACTTCAAACTGTTATTTAAAATATTGAAAGTAAATGGAAACAAAACACACCCATGGTAACCTGACGGGACCATCGAGCCCTATCGAGCCAAGCTAGGATGAGCCAGGGAGGCATCGATAAAAGCCGTGGTCACCAAAGTTCGGCCCGCGGGCCGCACGTGATATCCCGTTCTCTTTGTTGCCGTAGTATTCCTTGCAATATTTCTTATGAAAGTTGTTCTACTTCCAAAATAATCAAGAATCGATCTCGGTGTTGTAGTACGAGCAGTTGAAAAAATGGGTCTGAGGATCACTGGATTAAAGGAAATATCGACTACTGGGGGGCAAAATAGTTTGGAAAAATTAAGGGACTGCAAATTTCATTGACGCATGGAAAATATCGTCTCATGTAACATCGATTCATATCGGCTGTTCGGGATCGAAAGAAGTTGATCATCAATATTAATTTCTATTCCCGATCAGCCTAGATAGCCGTGTAGTGGCGGTAGCAGTTCCTACAACTGGCTAAGAATATCACTACGGATTGTCTGATCCGGTGGTAAGAGTCCACCAAACAGGCGACCCCTAATTCATGGTGTCATGCGGCTTAATGCGTACCGTGCCTATGAATGGATGGTTGGGAGGGTTTAATAAAAACCTAACCGCTAACGGTGCCTGTGGAGTAGCAGGGCACCCTCCACAGTATTTTGCCCTTATTTAATACTATTCGACAGGAAGTTTTAGATCTTACGCTTTGTAGCTATCTGCTATCAGATAAGATCGCGAACTGGAATGTTTCTGATGAGGAATCATTGTCAGATCACAAACATATCAGGTTCGATTATAAAGCCGGATCAAATTTAATTGAAAGCTATATAAACCCAAAGAAAACTAACTGGGACCTCTACAGCTTTTATTTAATGAATGGAAATTCATATAAGGGTGAGCAGATCTTGACTGTTTCACAGTTGGAAAATGCCTCTGATGAGATTATTGATAAAATGATATCATCATATCATGCTAGCTGCCCAATCCGACAGAGGTCATCCAACAGGGATTTATTTATTTATTTATTTATTTATTTCTTTGACCTTCATCGGGCATAGAGCCTTAATGAAGCCTGGCTGGGAAAAGCCTTTTTGAGTTGCCCACATCATACGGCTCACTCAAATAGGCATAAAAACCCTGCATCTTTTGAATGCATATACACATTAAAACATAGGCAAAAAATAATAATAATAATAGTACAAAAATGCCTTAAAAACTAAATTGTTACAAATAAAAAAGTCATTCTATAAAAGCATTACACATAACACAAAAAATATATATAAAATAAAAACACATAGTTTTTCCACAGAGTATGTTCAGCTTCTGAGCTATCGATGGCTATCCTGAAGCCTTCGTTTGAACGACTCGGCGGAAGTGTTGAAGTCGAACAGGTAGTGTACACTGTTGAAAATGTCAGACATGAACCGGATTGGTTCATGCATTCCATAGCCTGAATTTCTCGATTCAAGCATTAAAAATCCACGTTGGCGAAGTACTCGCATTGGAGCATAAATGTTGATTCGGCTAAGGATCTCAGGAGAATCCAACTCTCCCAGCAGAATTTTGGCCACGAAAACAGCTTGAGCGTCCTTCCTTCTCTGTTCAAGAGTTTCGATGCCGAGCAATCTACAACGGTTCTCATACCTTGGAAGATTGATAGGATCCTGCCATGGTAGATTACGGAGGGCGTATCTCACGAACTTTCGTTGTATCGCTTCAATCCTAGCGATCCAACTTGACTGATAGGGACACCACACTACCACATTCGATTCAAGAATAGATCGGACCAAAGCGCAGTATAACGATCGTAAACATAGAGGATCGCGGAATTCGTCAGCTATTTTAAACATGAATCCAAGTTGTCTGTTTGCTCTGGAAATTATGTCATTGTAGTGTACTCGGAAGGTGATCGCAGTATCCAGAATTACGCCCAAATCACGCACCTCAGTTACACGTGCCAGTGGTTGACCGCCGATGACATAAGCATAAGTAATTGGTGTTCGTTTTCGATGGAAGGATATGACGTGGCACTTATGCAGACTCACCGTCAGCAAGTTGGTAGTACACCACTCGACGAAGGACTGAATAGACAGCTGTAGTTGTATACAATCCTGGAGGCAGCGAATTAGCACGTATAACTTTGCGTCGTCTGCGTAAAACAGACGGATTCCTGGTGGAAGCACGCTGGACAGATCATTGAGGAATATGGAAAACAGTAATGGCCCCAAGTTGCTGCCTTGTGGAACTCCAGACAAGTTCGAAAAAGGCTCCGATGTTTCCGATCCGATTTTGACGACCAGCCTTCGATCCGTTAGGTATGATTTGAACCAGCGAATGAGATCGTCAAAAACACCCAGTTTTCCCAGCCGCGCGAGCAGTATCCCGTGGTCCACGCGATCGAAGGCAGATTTCAAGTCTGTATATACAGTATCGACTTGCATTCCGGAATCCAGATGACGCAGGCAGAATGAGACGAACTGAACGAGATTTGTAGAGGTTGACCTCCTGGGATAAAAACCATGTTGGTCCTCGGAGATGTAGTTTTTGCAAGAATTGAATAGCACACTATTCATCACGATTTCAAATATCTTTGAGCATGCACACAATGATGTTATTCCACGGTAATTCTCGATATTCTGCTTGTCGTTCTTTTTGTGTACAGGAAACATTATGGAAGACTTCCAGCTGGTAGGAAACTTACCCTGTCGAATTGAAGCGTTAAAAATCGACACCAATGGACGAATCAAGATTTCGCCGCACCTCTTGAAAATGCAAGATGGAATTCCGTCAGGGCTGGTATAAGAAGACTTCAGTTTCAAAATAGCATTCTTAACTTGCTCGGGCGTGATTTGCAACTGACTCAACGAACAAACATTGTCCGGCGTGTTTCTACACGCACGTTCGATTTGGGCAGGAGTAGAGGTAGAGGTATTGAAGGCGCTTTTGAAATGGTTTGCAAAAAGATTACACTTTTCTCTCGCCGAGTTGCCAACGTCATTTCTTAAAAACATCTCTACTGGTAAACCTTCTTCTTTCCGTTTCGAGTTGACGAATTTCCAGAACTGCTTGGGATTTCTGCGCAAATTTCTCTGTGTCCGTAGGGTGTATCGTTTGTACAGAAAACGACTATAAAGTCGGTAATTGTTACTTGCTCGGTTAAATAGATGCTTGTTGACAGAGCACCGATGTCTACAGTATCGACGAAGCATTTTAGATCTAATCTGCTTCAATCGTCGCAAATGCGCGTTTCCCCACGGAGGTTTAGGAGATGGTCTGCGCAACGGAATGTGTTCTTCCATGACGCTGTGCAGTTCGCGGTAAAAGAACTCAACAGCTTCATCGACGTCGGCAGCGGAATCCAAAATGGACCAGTCAACGTCGTAAAGTGCTCCAGCTAACTCGGCATAATTTGCTCGGGAGAAGTCCAAGCTTGGAATATCAATCGGTACATCGACTTCGGGAACCGAAAGAGATAATTCCACTACAAAAGGAGGGTGGTTCGGGTCCAATACGGAAAGAGGGTCATCAATCTCGGACAGTGTGTACCTATCCAGCGTGCACTCGTTTACCAGAGCAAGATCTAACAAGCGACTGTTGCTGTTAAGTATAGAATTGACTTGTGTTAGCCCGAGTAGGTTGAATCCATCCAGAAGAGAGGCGCAGGCGGGGGAAACACGAGACCGCATTACATCCACTTTTGGAAGTGCGTCTGCTTGAAAATTCCAAACGAGTCCAGATTGGTTATAATCACCGAGCAAAATCGCGTGGTCATTAACGTTAAGATTTGAAAAAACAGCTCCAATCGACTCGATGTGGCTGTCCACGCAAGACTGTTTTGAGCTATGATCCGGCGGTAGGTAGATAACTCCAATACTCATTGAACAGTTCACTAGTTTCAACTTTACCCACAGGTGTTCAAGTGAATCGGCGACGGGAGATCGATCAACGGAACAGTTGATGTGACGCGCTACGGCTATTAGAACACCACCGCCGCGAGTTTTGCTGCTGTTACGGACGTTACGATCGTTTCGAAAGACTGAATAACTATTCCCGAAGATTTGCGTTGAAAAAATCTCATCTGAGAGCCACGTTTCGGTGAAGACGATGACATCGTAGCAGCATGTGGAAATAGCTAGAAACACACTATCTATTTTTGAACGCAAACCCCGTACGTTCTGGTAGTAAACGGACAAATGCGAACTGTTGGCTGCATTGCAAGTGGCTGATGAGGTGCTTGTAGAACTAGACGCAGATGGTGCATTCCCGATAGCTGAGTGAGCATGGGAGTCAAACGCTGTCGTGGATTCGACACGTCTAGCCAAGAACCAAGGGGGGAGACAGCTTTGCTCTGAGCTGCTCTGATAACATCGAGCAGCACTGAGTTACTCACATTTTGCTCAATTTTCAATGCTGATCAGAGTAGTCTTAGTTTTGTGGATATAATACAAACGGATAAACATCTTCGAAAAATGTCATTCGTATCATTCTTGGACAAGTGAAATTTTGTATTTCGTTAATATCTTATGATTTTTAAACAATTTTCATTACCCGTTGTTGAAAAGGACTACACCTTGTTCAAGGTGGCTAATTCAACAGGCGTAATTATTGCGAATCATGGTCAGGGAATAATCATACGGCTACCCAAGGTAGCGACGGCAGGAACTTTCCACAGGTTATTCGACATTATCATAGACAATTAAACTAAATGATTAGCGCGAAAAAGAAATCGGGCTATAATTCTATTCCGGGTAAGTTATTGGCTCAACTTATCCCAACATGAAAAAGGTACACAGCTAGGTTCGTGTTTAGTTAGTCTTTAGTTAGTTTTAGCTGGACTAACCAATTGCAAAAAAAATCCGAAAAAAAAAACACCCTAGCGCAGATCCATTTTGGCAGCTTTGGTAGTGATGTGGTATCAATAACGCCAATGTGGTAGAAGTAAATCACATTGCAATAACGCAACTATGCAAATCTGGTGGATCGGTTAGAAGTTCGAAGTTGAAAACGTCGATTGTGTTGCAGCCAGCTGCAGACATCTTTGTGGGAGAAACCTTTCAGACGTCTTTTTAATAATCAGGAGATCCTGCTTCTATAATCTAAGCCTGGAAATAGTAAAAACTTTGTATTATTTCTTATTAAATAAAAAAATATTGGAAAGAGAAACTGTTCAATATTTTCCATTTACTCGTCTGCATGCACAACGCAGAAATGACAATCAAAGTTTCATCACAGCAACCTGGTTGCTATGATCCTGGGAGCAAGCGAGTTGCACTGAGCTACTCAAAATTTGCTCAAAGAGCAACAGCTGTCTACCCCCTTGCCAAGAACCTAGAAGCCGAGGCACATTCAATGGACAACATTTGATTGCAAGGAGAGTACTCGCCTGTGTAGGGTTGCTGGAAGACCCCGACACCTTCCTCAACCACAGGTCCAGAACGACTTAGACGGCAGGAACATTCAGGAAGCACGACTGGGTCGGGAGGACTAGGGGCTTCCATAGTGCTGCAGGCGATGCGTTCTGGGATGACGTCGAACGAAGCTGATGGAGAATGGCCGGCTCGGTCCGCAATGTCAATCGCTCCTTGCGCATTTGGTGTGCTGTAGGTCGAAAATCTTTCAAGCGACAGAAGTTCATTGCTACTCGAATACTTGCCTGTAATTGATGGTTGGAAGACCCCGACACCTTCCTCGATCACAGGTCCAGAACGGCTTCGACGGCAGGGACAATCGGGAAGCACGACTGTGTCGGGAGGACTAGGGGCTTCCATAGTGCTACAGGCAGTGCGTTCTGGGATGACATCGAATGAAGCTGAAGATGATGGTGGAGAATGGGCGGCTCGGTCCGACGTATCAATCATGTCTCGTGTATATGGTATGCTAGAAATCGAAAGTCTTTGAGGCGACGGAAGTCCATGGATGATCGAATACTTGCCTGTAATTGATGGTTGGAAGACCCCGACACCTTCCTCGACCACAGGTCCAGAACGACTACGACGGCAGGAACAATCAGCAAGCACGACTGGGTCGGGAGGACTAGGGGCTTCCATAGTGCTGCAGGCAGTGCGTTCTGGGATGACCTCATCAGCGACGAACGATGACGACACTATTGGCCACCCCCTCCAGGCTGGTTGTTGTTGGAGGCGATCCTGATGACTCGGCGGTTGTTGTTTAAATAATTCTCAAACTCGCGAAAAAAGATATTCTCAGGCCACGTGTCTTTCGATAATGCTATTTCCTTAAGCGTCTTGCTTATGCCAACTTTGAAAGTTACATATGTTAGCGTTCCTGGATCCTTGTCCTTTGGAACAAGTTTCACCACCTTCGGTTCTGTATCACTACCCAAGTCGATACATTCTTTCACAAGATTGGCTATGTCATCTTCTGAAGTACTAGGGTGAAAAGCTGACAGATAGATCCAAAGTAACTCTTCAGGCGGTGCAACCGTTTTTACGAGATTGGAAACAGTTTTTGATCCACGCATATTGGATGGTTTAGCTTTAAATTGAGCCCCTGAACCATCGTCGCGTATTCGTTTTGGTGTATTCGGAATAGGAAACGTGTCATTAACCTTCCGCCGAGGAGCTTTCAGCGAAGGTGTAAGAGGTTTGCCCTCAAACTTGGTTGAAAGAGCATAAACGATTTCTTTCAGTCCGGAAATGTCATCCTTCAGCGACTGCAGAGTTACATCTTCACGCGCGTTATCGTGGGAAGGCATCGTCGGGAAATTTTCGCTGGAGTACATATCAGCACATCCATCGCACATCCAGAATAGGTTTTTCTTGTTGGCCTCCAATGATTCGTAGGATAGATCCAAACCGACGCAAAGAATGTGGTAAGAATTTCTACAAGGGCCACGGCAGATTACGCCTTCCTTGTCGGTAATAACTTTTTGGCAGGTTTTGCAAGCCATATTCAGGCCCAAAAGATTACGTTGCAACAGAAACGATCAAAACGATGCGATGCACTGATGAAAACGCCTCGAAGATATGCAGCCAGTCGAACTGGGGCACAGATTAGAGCTTTCAAGTTAGCAGCACTAACGACAAAGAAGTGGTATGCAACTCGTACGGGGACAGATGATGATGCCGAAGTTTATGACCACTTTGTTATTCAACGATATTCACAAAATTACAATCCACTTTATAGTGGCAAAAACACTTAATATACACAATACTTCAACAAATTGTCAAAAAATAACCACAAAACAATAGAACGATATTCACACACGGGTTAAAAAATTCGCATATACTATAAAAAACGATAATAAAGCTTCAGCTTCGATGTCGTACTCATATAGATAAGCCAAACACGGAGAGAACTCCTGGATGTCCCTTGGTGGAATGATAAGCTGGCAGATCTTAGGAAGAAATATAGACGGTTGTTCAATAGAGCAAAAGTTACATCTGATTGGGTTCAATATAAACAAGCCCTTACAGAATACAACAGAGAATTGAGGCTAGCCAAACGGAAGGACTGGAGACGGGTATGTGAAGACATCAATAACGCCCCTACGGCTGCAAGGCTTCATTAAGTCCTTTCGAAAGACCATTCAAATGGTCTTGGAAGTATTAAAAAAGAAGATGGCAGTTTTACTGTTGATTCTTCTGAAACATTTGAAGTAATTATGTGAACTCAGTTCCCAGGATCGATTCCTTATTCGGATGAAGAACAGGACTCGGATGAGGCAAGACATGCGTGGTCGACCAATGCCTATCAAAAAGCTTGTGAAATCTTCAAACCGTCGAGGGTCGAATGAATTGAGGTCTTTTCAACCTTTCAAATCTGCCGGGAAAAATGGAATTTTCCCAGCTTTACATCAACATGGAAAAGAGACGATTTGTCCGCTCTTAACCGAAATATTCAGAGCTAGAATTACTTTAGCTTACATACCTAAGGCGTGGCGGAAGGTTCGTGTTGTTTTTATCCCAAAAGTTGGCAAACGGGACAAAACAACTCCAAAAGACTTCAGTCCCATAAGCCTTTCTTGTGTTCTGTTAAAGATCAAGGAGAAAATAGTGGATGACTTTGTCAAGTCTACCAGCTTAGTAGAAATGCCTTGTTTCAATTTCAATTTGCTTATCAAACAGGCAAATCTACTATAACAGCGGTACAGTCGCTATTCAGCAAAATTGAGAAATCGTTTCAAGCCAAGAAAATAGCCGTGGTTGCTTTTCTCGACATTGAAGGAGCATTAGATAACGCATCCTACAGCTCAATGCGTTCTGCAATGGAAGCAAGGGGCTTGGATAAATGCATTATTGAATGAATAATATCGATGCTTAGAGATCGAGAGATCTCTTCCGTTCTTGGAGGTGCGCAACTATCAGTAAGATCTGTGAAGGGCTGTCCTCAAGGAGGAGTACTATCGCCCTTATTGTGGTCTTTGGTAGTGGACGAACTCCTTAAAAAAACTCATCAATCAAATCTTTGAGCCAATAACCGTTGTCTAAGCCGACCCTGAGAAAAGGCGGGTGTAGCCCACCCCGGACGGCTTCCGTGGCTTGACCAGAAGTCAGTGGATTCCAAGTGTCAGGGCCCTTCTGGCCTCAGCACTCTAGACAGGAATTGTGTAACACCTTTTATTTCCTTTCTGAATGGACTGTATTGTGAGGCCGTATGCAATGCTCCAGGTTTGGTTGAGACATACAGTATCTTGATTTCCTCGGACGTGCAGCTAATCACAATCCATTGGAGTTGGCCATTACATATATTTAGGCAAACACTTATTTAAAAACAAACTACATTTATTATAAATTAACAAGGATATTTTGGATTGGTTTCACAGAACAAGTTGGCTCTATCCAACCATTGCAGACGATAATTTACACTACAAATCGGTCGTATATACTACCGTCTAGTTTCTTTGGATCTTTCATGGGTGACGCATCACCGGGAGCTCCTCGATGCGGTCTTGCGCTCAAGCACAAGTAGAACGAAGAAAGTCGAAAATACATCTCATGTATGTGACATCGCGGGTCCCCAACACATCTCTCACAAGAACAAAGGGTATTCTACCTCGGGCCTCAAGGGTATCCAAAAGTAGTGCTGTGGAGGCGCTATTATCCAGGCACTGCCAAACTACTTGGTCGATATCATCATAACCGGAACCGCATTTAGTACAAAGCTCAACGCGAGGTTAATCCTATGTAAATTCGCATCTAGCGAGTAATGGTTGGACATATGTCTTGACATCACGCGAATGCAATTTCGACTTACATCCAAACTATAGATACCACCACACTCGCAAGAAAACATTAGGAACAATAGAATGTAACCACCTGGCCGGGCCTTTTGCCATCTTTGAAGAGATCTCTGGCGTACAAAATGGAAAAATCATCGTGTGAAATTCTTCTATTATAGATCTCACTTTCCTCACTTTCCACCTTTGCGAGAGCTAGTCCGCCTTCTCATTGCCATAAATTGAGCAATGTGAGGGGGCCCATACAAAGGTAATCTTGTATGATTTTTCGACCAGTGCACCCATCTGCTCCCTTATTTTTGTAAGAAAGTAAGATGAATATTTTACAGGTTTCATCGACCGAGAAATGATCTGCGGGCGTGTTGGAAATCATCCCCAAAGCGAAGTTGATTGCTGCCAGCTCAGCAACACAAACCGAACAAGGTTCCTGAAGTTCGCGGAAGGCGATGAATTTTTTATTGAAGACACCGAATCCAGTGGATCCATTTATGAGAGACACATCAGTGAAGAATCTCATACGGGAATTGACGTGTTGATACTTTTCGTTAAAAATGCGAGGAATAGATATACACCGAAGTAGATCTGGTATTCCCTGAACAGGCTATTTCATGGACAGACCGTATTTAACAGAGGAACCGTAATTGTTGAAGCGTACACGAGGAGGATTATAACCTGGGAGGCTTATATCAGATGTTTTGTAGAAAAGATAGATTCCCATGAATTTTGACTGGATGTTCAGACTGAGCATTTCTTCTAAGTTTTCAATTACAAGTGTTACTCACTTGATGAAATCTTATCACAAGCTTATATATGTGGTACAAGATAAATGAATACATTTAACAAAATAATAACAATTACAAAAACTTCAAAGCTATTATACATTTTGATCAAGTTTTTAAGCATTAATCTCTTTGTGGATGAGTCGATTTGGTTCAATCCAGGCAACGAGCCAACATCTGACTAATTCGAACGGCTAGACTTTGTCCGACGACGAAGCTCCCGGTTTCAGCTTAGGCCTATCCCAAGAACGCTATCATGTGTGTAAACATCCAACACATAGCAATTAGATGGTCGATTGAGTTCTTAACAGGCTGTAAATAGCCGCACATAAGCGGCGACAAATTGATTAATCAGCGGTGGCCCAAACGCTTTTATCTGCGGCTCTGGTTGTGCTATGAAGCCAGCTTTGACCGCACTAACTCACCATGCAGCCAGCTGGCAGAACAGCATGATGAGAAACCCGGGAGTTTTCTGCTCGGCCGTCAATTAATTCCAGCAACTTGAATCTGCCCCATCCCGACTGCTGCGGCGGTGGCCACAAGTGGATGTTGAGCAAGCGGTTGGTCTGTCGATCGGTCGGTCGGTCGGTTGGCGGTCAGTCAGACTGGTGGTCGGCGTCTGGTCCAGGCGCTCCTCGGTGAGCGAAACTGAATCTGTTGGCATACACATCAATTTAATTTCCTTCAGTAGGTGGGTGCTGCTTCTCTGCACGAATATTGCAATAATGGATACCGGGAAAATGGAGAAAATATACACTCCACAAGGGGACGGCCCATTAATCAATACGAATCGCTGCTTCATTAGGCCTGAGGAGCAGTGAACTCGATAATTGATTCTATTAACCGTTGTCAAGAGCAACGCTTATTGTTGTAAAATGCATTTAATTATTTTCGCATTAATTAATATCATGATCATTATTCATCCGGCTGATGCAAGTTGTCGGCTTGCAATTGTGGAGCTAATTTATGAGTATAAGGACATATATGTACAAATGAATAACACACACAGTCGATTATTAGCTCAATTATCCAAATGACTATTAGGCCTCGATACACAACATATTGTATTACACGATTTGAACGCTTGACAATGTGTCCATAAAAATAGAGAGCTTGCACAACATCCACGTGAAATCTTTGAATAATATTGGTATAACCCTCTAATACCCAATCCCGCCTTTAGACGGGGTATAGTTTGACCATTTTTGTAATTTTTGTTTCGTGGAAAATCATTTTTTATATTTTTGGCTGATGTATAGGACTGTTCTGTATATCTCAAAATGGTTTTTGGTGTATTTTAATGCGTATTTACATATTTTTAAAATCATTGAAAAGTTGATGTTTTAGTCACCTTTTAGAAGTCATTGTTTATTTTGTATTGAATCGCTACAATTAACATATTTCAATTTTTTCCCAAATCATTCTATCCTTGTTTAATAGTTTATGGGAATCGAATACACTCTAAAATTATTTTCCTTAAAATTACACGGAAAATAAAATTTTCTGTGAAAAAAAATTAAAATAATAATATTTCAACAATAATCATAAAATCTCAAAATGTTTTCATCTCAAAAAATCTGTTCCTCAAATTAGATTCCAGGAAAAATATCAAAGTGTGGGTATGTTCAAAAATAAAAATTAGAAAAATCAAAAACGGAAATTCACGAAATCGAGAATTAAACAGAATCATCTTCCAAAACATGTTTAAACCGATTTTAGATGACGAAAAATGATATTTAGATCAAAATCAAAAATTTGGGTATTAGAGGGATAAGTATTGTTCTAGTCTTCAGTTAGTCAAATGAATGAGGGTATGGATCGCCAATTCGGAAACAGCTAGTTTGATTCCCGTCGAGAAATTTCGACTTTTTGGGCATAGTGTATCGTTGCGCTTGTCGAACAATGCTCAAATTCATGCAATGCACAGTGGGCAAAATCGACCCAAAAAACGGATCTTTTAACGCCGCTGGTTTCGGTACGTAAAGTTGACCATTTCTGACGTAAAAAAATACGAGAAAATGATTGGTGCTAAATTCATTCACCGCACGGCGCGGGAAGTGGTCCATTTTGCCCCATTTTGCTCTTTTTTCATACAATAATAGAATCAAAATGTACTTTCAAACAACAAGCGCAACTGTAGATCGTTGAAAATAGCTGCATATATAATTAGTGATTCATAGCAATCATAAAAATACAATAAAGATCCTTTCAAGTGCTTATTTTGCCCCATATGCCCCAACAACGGCCGGAAATTCAAAATTTTAACTAATTATGAATAGATTTTTAATGTTACTGATTTGAAGTTGATTTTTTTGGCATAAACCAAAAGCGATAAATCTATTATCATTAGAATCATCTTCGGGAGTTGTCCAATTTGCCCCATTTTGCCCTATTTTCATAGATGGAGATTTAAAATGTATTTATAAGAAACAGATACTACTAAGGAACGTTAACATTAATTTTAGGTGATATTGGCAGCTAACAGTAATTATGTGCGTATATGAAAGATCTTTTCCCTATTTTACCCTACATGCCCCAAAACCTGCTGGATAATACCATATTTTGTATGGTTTTGCAATGTCACTGATTGCAAAACATAAATGAGATCATTTTTGATATATACGAATGCGGTTTATCGATTAATACTAAAATCATTCTCGGAATGGTACAAACAGCTGTCCATTTTACCCCAATTCGCCTTGCTTTTTTATGTAATGAATTATATGCTAATATATAAATTCATTAAATTAATAAATTAGTTTCCCTCATTTTCATTGGTGCTGAAACCAACGTAAACTTAAATACTGTCATATATACGACTTTTTCTATAATTTTAGCTTCTCATGGGGAATTAGGGTATAATGAGTATTTTATAAAATGTGCCAAATACAAACAAAACTGATTATATAGGCCATCTTAAAGTACCAATATGTATATATTAAAGATGCTACATTTAATCAATTCTGAGCAGCATATTTGCCACATATTAAGATTAAGATTAATGCTTATTATGCCCTCAGTTCTCCACCAAAAGCAAGAATTGGAAAAAAGTCATATATTATAACTGTCCTTTTGATTACATTGGTTTCAGTACCAGAAGTCGATGAATTCGGAACATAAGCAAACACGAGAAATCAATTTATTCATGAGACGACAAAAAATCAGGGCGAATTAGGGTAAAATGGACAGCTGTTTGTACCCTCCCTTGATTTTTAAGCTAATCGATAAACCGTATTTGTATGTATTAAAAATGACTTCATGTTGCAACCATGACGTAGAGTGATGTTACAAAACAATACAAAAAAATGTTATCATCCAGCAGTTTTTGGGGCTTGCAAGGTAAAATAGGAAAAAGATCTTTCATATACGAGTACGATCACTGTTAGCTGCCAATTGCACCAAAAACTAATTTTAACGTTCCTTAGCAGTATCTGTTTCTTATAAATACGTTTTAAATCTCCTTTTTCTATGAAAATAGGGCAAAATGGGGCAAATTGGACAACTCCCGAAGATGATTCTAGTGATAATAGATTCAGCGCTTTTTGTTTATACCAAAAAATCAACTTCAAATCAGTAACATTAAAAATCCCATTCATAATTAGGTAAAAGTGTGAATTTCCAGCAGTTGTGGGGGTATATGGGGCAAAATAAGCATTTGAAAGGATCTTTATTGTATTTTTGTGGTTGTTATGAATCTCTAATTATACCTGCAGCTATTTTCAACGATCTACAGTCGTGCTTGTTGTTTGAAAGTACATTTTGAATCTCTTCTTGTATGAAAAAAGGGCAAAATGGGACAAAATGGACCACTTCCCGTGCCGTGCGGTGAATGAATTTAGCACCAATAGATTTCTCGTATTTTTTTACGTCAGAAACGGTCAACTTTACGTACTGAAACCAGCGGCGTTAAAAGATCCGTTTTTTGGGTCGATTTTTCTCACTGTGCAATGGAAGGCAAAAATGTATAAATATGTAATATAAATTATAAAGTAAGCCATTCCACTATCAAATGTGCATCTAAAACCACCAAGCCGCAGTCAACACCTCCCACGACTGCAGTATAAGCTTCATCGTCATCCATTCATTCATCCGTTCATTCGTAGTACAACCCCCTACGGTAGAATACATTCGATATTTTTATATTCCCTGAACGTATTTTTTCTTCCTGCACATTGACAATATAGATGAGCCTGGGAGAAAGAAGAGGTTGAACAGGTAACGTATACGTGCAAATGCAAAACAAACCGATCGCAGGCAGACCTCGGTTATGCTTTTCGAAAAGTGAAAAGGTGAATCTCTCCACAAACTGATGGGAGCAAGGGCGTAGCCAGGGGGGGGCAGGGGGGGGCCGTGGCCCCCCCCTGACTGATCAACTATATTTTAACTTACCCGAAAAACTTAGATGATCAGAGCTGTTTTTGACTAGTAAAAATAAAATTCTCCTGCATCCTCGTATTTTTTTTTATGTATGCAGGAATTCCTTCGGAAATTCTTGGAGGAATATCTTCGAAAATTCCTGAGGGTATTCCTTCGGAAATACCTGGAGGAATTCCTTTGTAAATTCCTGAGAGAATTCCATCCAAAATTCCTGGAGGAATCCCTTCGCAAATTCCTGGAAGAATTCCATCGGAAATTCCTGAAGGATTCCTTCGAAAATTCCTATAGGAATTCCTTTGAAAATTCGTAGAAGAATTTCTTCGGAAATTCTTGGAGGAATTCCTCCGGAAATTCCTCGAGGAATTTCTTCGGAAATTCGTAGAGGAATCCCTTCGGAAATTCTTGGAGGAATTCCTTCGGAAATTCCTTGGGCAGTTCCTTGGTAAAATCTTGGATGAATACCTTCGGAGATTCCTGGAGGAATTCTTTCAGAAATCCATAGAGAAATTCGTGAAGAAATCCTTAGGTGAATTCCTTACGAAATTCCTGGACAAAATAATTCCAAACTTCCTGGAGGAATGCTTTAGGAAATTCCTGGAGGAATTCCTTCGGAAATTGCTGGACGAATGTCATTGAAAATTCTTGGAGGAATTCCTTCGGAAAGTCCTGGAGGAATTCCTTCGGAAAGTCGTGGAGGATTTTTTTTCGGAAATACTTTTTGTTTTTTTTTTTGGAAATTGTTGCAGGAATTCCTTCAGAAATTCCTAGCGGAATTCCTGGAGGAATTCCTTCGGAAATTCCAGGAGGAATTCCTTCGGAAATACCAGGAGGAATTCCTTCGCAAATTCCTGGAGGAATTCTTTCAGAAATTTCGGGAGGAATTCCTTCGGAAATTGCTGGATGAATTCCTTTGGAATTCCAGGAGGAATCCCTGGAGGATTTCTTTCGGAAATTCCGGGAGGAATTCCTTCGGAAATTGCTGGACGAATTTCATTGGAAATTCCAGGAGGAATTCCTTCGGAAAATCCTGCAATCATTTCTTTGGCAATTACTGGAGGAATTCCTTCGGAAATTGCTGGACGAATTCTTTTGGAAGTTCCTGGAGGAATTCCTTCGGAAATTCCCGGAGGAATTCCATCGGAAATTCCTAGAGCAATTCCTTCAGAAATCCTGGAGGAATTCTTTCATAAATTTCGGGAGGTACTCCTTTGGAAATTGCTGGACGAATTCCTTTGGAGATTTCCGGAGGAATTCATTCGGAAATTCCAGGAGAAATTGCTTCAGGAATTCCTGGACGAATTCTTTCGGAAATTCCTGAAGGAATTCCATCGGAAATTGCTGGACGAATTCCATTGGAAATTCCTGGAGGAATTCCTTCCAAAATTCTTGGAGGAATCCCTTCGCAAAATCCTGGAAGAATTCCTTCGGAAATTTCTGGAGAAATTCCATCGGAAATTCCTGAAGGACTTCGTTTGGAAATTACTGGAGGAATTCCATCGAAAATTCCTTGGCGAGGTCCTTCGAAAAATCTTGGATGAATACTTTCAGAAATTCCGGGAGGAATTCCATCGGAAATTGCTGGACGAATTCCTTTGGAGATTTCTGGAGGAATTCATTCGGAAATTTCAGAAGGAATTTCTTTAGGAATTCCTGGAACAATTTCTTCAAAAAATCCTGGAGGAATTCCTTTAAAAAATCCAGAACGAATTCCTTCCAAAATTCTTGGAGGAATCCCTGCGCAAATTCCTGGAAGAATTCCTTCGGAAATTCCTGAAGGAATTCCTTCGGAAATTCCTGAAGGAATACGTTCAGAAATTCCTGTAGGAATTCCTTCGGAAATTTCTGGAGGAATTCCTTCGGAAATTCCTTGGGGAATTCCCTCGAAAAATCTTGGATAAATACCTCCGGAAATTTCTGGAGGAATTCTTTCAGAAATCTATAGAGAAATTTCTGAGAAAATTCTTGGATGAATTCCTTAGGACATTCCTGGAAAAAAATCATACTAAACTTCTTAGAGGAATGCTTTTTATGACTCCTGGAGGAAATTACTGGATGAATTCCTATGGAAATTCCAGGAGGAATTCCTTCGGAAATTGCTGGAATAATTGCTTCGGAAATTACTGGAAGAATTCCTTCGGAAATTCCTGGAGGTATTCTTACGGAAATGCATGGAGGAATTCCTTCAGAAATTCCTGGAGGTATTTCTTCGGAAATTCCTGGAGAATTTTTTTCGGAAAGTCGTTTTGGGTTTTATTTTTGGAAATTCCAAGAGGAATTCCCTCGAAAATTCATGGAAGAATTCCCTCGAAAATTCATGGAGGAATTCCTTTACAGATTCCGTTAGGAATTCCTTCAAAAATTTCTGGAGGAATTCTTTCGGAAATTCCGGGAGGAATTCCTTCGGAAATTGCTGGACGAATTCGTTTGAAGATTCATGGAGGAATTCCTTTGGAAATTCCTGCAGGAATTCTTTCGGAAATTCATAGGGGAATTTCTTCGGAAATTCCTGGAGAAATCCCTTCGGAATCTCATGGATGCATTCCTTCTGAAATTCGTGGAGCAATTATTTCGGAAATTCCTGGAGGAATTCCTTCGGAAATTCTTGGAGGAATTTCTTCAAAATTCCCGGAGGAATTCCATTGGAAATTCCTAGAAGAATTCCTTTGGAAATTCATTCGGAAAAGAAACTCTTTTGGAAATTCCTGAACGATTTTTTTTTTGAAAATTCCAGGAAAAATTCCTTCAGAAATTCCAGGAGAAATTCTGTCGGAAATTCATGGAGAAATTCCTTTGGAATTTCCAGGAATTTCCGATGTAATTCCACCAGGAATTTTGCGAAGGAATTCCTTCAAGATTTTCCGAATGAATTCCTCCATGTATTTCCGAGAGAATTCCTCCAGGAATTTCCGTGCCAATTCCTCCAGGAATTTCCGAGGGAAATCCTCCAGGAACTTCCGGAGAATTTCCTCCTGGGAATTTCGGAAAAATTCCTCCACAAATTTCTGAAGGAATTACTCTAGGAATTTCCGGAGGAACTGCTCCAGGAATTTCCTAAGGAATTCTTCCAGCAATTTTCAAAGGATTTCCTCCTGGAATTTTCGAACGAATTCCTTCATGAATGTCCGAAGAAATCCCTCCATGAATTTTCGAAGGAATTAATCCATGAATTAACGAACAAATTCCTCCAGGAATTTTGCCAAGGAGTTTCTAAAGGATTTTCCGAAGGAATGCCTCTATGAATTTCCGAAGGAATTCCTCCAGAAATTTTCCGACGGAATTCCTCTACGAATTCCCGAAGAAATTCCTCGAGGAATTTCCGGAGGAATGCCTCCAAGAATTTCCGAAGAAATTCTTCTACAAATTTTCAAAGGAATTTCTCTTGGAATTTTTAAAGGATGTCCTCCTGGAATTTCCGAAGGAATTCCTCCAAGAATTTTGCGAAAGAACTCCTAAAGAATTTTCCGAAGAAAATCCTACATGAATTTCCAAAGGAATCCCTCCAGAAATTTTCTGACGGAATCCCTCCACGAATTTCCGAAGAAATTCCTCGAGGAATTTCCGAAGGAATTCCTCCAGGAAATACCGAAGGAATTCCGCCATGAATTTTCTGAAAGAATTCATTCACGAATTTCTGAAGAAATTCCTCCACGAATTTTCAAAGGAATTCCTCCAGGAGTTTCCTGAGAAATTCCTCCATGAATTTCCGGATGAATTTCTTCAGAAATTTCTGGAGGAAATCCTCCAGGAATTTCCGAAGGAGACCCTCCAGGAATTTTCAAAGAAATTCCTCCTGCAATTTCCAAAGGAATTCCTCCTGGAATTTCCGAACGAATTCCTTCATAAATTTCCAAAGGAATTTCTTTAGGAGTTTCCGAAGGAAATCTTCCAGCAATTTTCGAAGGAATTCGTCCTGGTATTTCCGAGGGAATTTTTGCAGTAATTTCCGGTGGAATTCCTCCAGGGATTTTCAAAGGAATTTCACCTGCAATTTTCAAAGGATTTCCTGCCGGAATTTCCGAAGGAATTCCTTTACGAATTTCCAAAGAAATCCCTCCCGGAATTTCCAAAGAAATTTCTTATGGATTTGCCTTGAAATACCTCGAAAAATTTCCGAATGAATTCCTCCAAAAATTTTTGACTGTTGTCCTCAAATAATTTCCTTAGGATTTTCTCACATAATCCTCAAACGTGTTTCTGAAGGAATGTTTGAAGAAGTTTCTCAAGTTTTCGTAGGAGTTCCGCAATACATTTTTGAAGGAATTTCTTGAGGAATTTCCGAAGAAACTTCTTAAGGATCTTTCGCTGGAATTCCTTGAGAAATTTCGTAAAGATTTATAAAAAAAAAACCGAAAAAATTGCTCAACGAACGTATCAAACAATTTCTCACGAAATTTGCGAAGGTATTCCATAAGACATTTCAGACATATGTCAAAAAAAATTTCCAAACGAACTCCTTTAACAATTTCCGAATTTTCCTTATCGAGGCATTTTTAAAGGAATTCTTCAAAGAATTTCCGAATGAGTTCCTCTAGGAAATAAAAAATCACAAAAAGCATTTCTTCAGGAATTTCCGAAATATTTTTTCAAGGAAGTTTTGAAAGATTTTTAAAGAATTTCATTATGGAATTTCAGAAGAGATATCTCATGAGACTTTTAGTGCATTTTTTTCAATATTTTCGAAAGAATTGCTTCAGGAATTTTGGAAGGAATTCTCACAGAAATTTCCGGATGAATTCCTCCAAGAATTTTTGAAGGTATTCCTCAAGGAATTTTCGGAAGAATTCCTTACGAAAACTCCGAAGGAGTTCCTCAAGGAAAATTCTAAATCTATTTCAAAGAAATTCCTCAAGGAATTCCCGAAGAATCTTCTAAAGGAAATCGTAGAAGATCTCTCGAAGGAATGTCTTATGGAATTTCTCAAAGAGCTTTAGAAATGAAGGAATTCCTCAAGAAATTTCTAAAGAATTTGTCAAGGAATTTCCGGTGGAATTCCTCAAGGATTTTCGGAATAAATTCCTGAAATAATAATTTTAATTTTAATTGATTCCTTTAAACATTTCCGAATGCATTCCTCCAGCAACTTCCAAAGATATTCCTCCAGGAATTTCCGAAGGAATTCCTTAAGAAATTTTCAAAGATTTTTTTCCGGTAATTCCGAAGGAATTCATTAAAGGATTTTTCGAAGAAATTTCTCCAAAAATTTCTTAGGGTATTCCTCAAGGAAAGGAATCTTAGTTTGATTGGAATTTTTGAAAGAATTCCCGGAGAAATTTTTAAAGTATTTTCTGGAGCTTCTCAAACGGATTTCTGGTGGAATTCAGAATGATATTTGTAAAGAATTACTGGGGAAATTCTCAAAAGTATGCATGGTGAAATTCGTAATAAAACTTCTGGAGGAATTATTGAAGAAATTTCTGAAGGTATTCCCAACGGAATTACTGCAAGTTTTCCGAAGGTAATTTCTGCTGGAATATCTGCATTAAAATAACCTGGAAAAATATTAAAGAAATTTCTGGAGAAACTGCTGGATAAATTCAAATTCATGATGGCATTTGTTAAGAAATTCCTGAAGCAATATCTTGAGGAATTGCTCAGGATTATAATCATATATGATTCTTCCATTGAACCATTCCTGTTAATCACCCATATTTCAAACTTCACTTTTATTTTTTTTTTAAATGATGAAGTATTTGAACTCCTTGTTACTGCAAAGTGGTTTTCAGTGTAAGGGTGCTCGCCCCCCCCTGGCCGAAAAGCTGGCTACGCCCTTGGATGGGAGTAGGGGACGGGCTGTTATTGAAGAACGGAAACTTCTTTCAGGTATCGCCCTCACCACTGACGTACTTTGATTAAATAAGGGGTACGGTGTAGGTGCTACTCCATCGCAGCAGATGCAATTTTCAGGAAATTGAGTTTTCCTGTGCAAGGATGCGCAAAAACTACAATGTGCTTGAAATGCGTAGCTAAACTACTGTTCAGCAGGGTGCTCTTATTTGTATCTTCCTCAAAGCAAACGATGGAAACGCTGCTGCAAGTTATACATTTTTTGTTGTAATTAATAAATACATATACGGCACGGGCTCCGGTTTTGACAAGTCTAAGGGAATCATGTTTAAAAAAATAACTAGGGTGCCTGTACCAGTTATCGCACTACCTAAGACAAACTATTTCGACAAAAATAAGAAGAAGACCGACGAATGTCATCGATATATCAAATGATTGATTAGTTTTCATACTTTACAGGAAAAATATAGAAACGGAGCCAAAATTACTTTTAGTATTTATTACAGTGTGTGCCAATGATAGGAACCCACGGTGTGTTGAAACACGATTATTATCGCACTTTCATGAACCTAATAGTTATTTATGTAACGAGTTGCAAAAAGTTGATTTTTTCAGCACGAGTCGTACATTTATCCAACGAAGCTCGCCGAGTTGGATAAATACGAAGAGTGCTGAAAAAATCGAGTTTTGCAACGAGTTCCATACAAAATTTTATGCAATGATTTTTTCATAATGCAACTCATTTGAGTTGCATAATATTCATAATGCAACTCAAATGAGTTGCATTATGAACATTATACAACTATTTTTCATTATGCAACTCATTTCAGTTGCATAATGAACCAGTTTGGAAAAAATAGCCATTATGATACCAAAATGAGTTAGAAAAAATGTAAATTATGATACTGAATTGCATAAAATATTTTTTCGTTATAAGTCAGCCTTAGCTGTGTAGATTGAGATTCTTGAGGTTAAAAAATCATTCATCGGGGAAAATGAAAATAAATTCGATTTTAGTATTTTACCACTTTTCTCATATAATATGGTATATCACGCAAATCTGATGAAACTAAACTACGCTACAAAAAGACCCCTTTCTAATAATAAACTTGAAACCATTTAGAGAGAAACGAATGCAAAAGTCTTTACAACGAGTTTAAATTTGTTTGGCGTTCGTTTCATGTGTCAAGCCCACTGCAGTCTGCCGAAAGTCATAAATCATTAAACAAACCTGGTGACTTAACAACGCATTTTTTTTAATTCATGTAAACTGTCCAATTAAGTTATTTTTGAGCAAGCTTAGTAGACATACTGATAGCTCTTTGAATAAAATAAGAACCATTAGGTATACACTAAATTCTGTTTTTACGCGATTTTTTGTTCCGCGTAAAAAAAGTTTTCAAAACTTTTTTTATCGGATCATCCTAAAATTTTGACAGGGTATCAAGGATGATAAGAGAGATCTCTGGTAGAAATTTGAGCCCCGTCGGAAGTAAATAGCGAACAGGAGAGAAGAATCTTACCAAAAGCACATCGTGTAATTTCGAGAAAATCGTGTAAAAAAAATCGTGTAAAATAAAACCGCGTAAAAAAAGATCGTGTAAAAAAAGAATTTAGTGTATTGTGCTCTGATTTTGCAGGACTCGACGTTTTACTAACATGTGAAAATTCATCCTATGAATACTCAAGCTTAAGCGTCAAACCAGGTTTAACTATATGGGTAAGCCTGGTTTACCGGTTATTCCGAGGTGAAGAAATCAGCCCTTAGAGCTTTCAATCACTCTTTCGGCTCACGCCCTTGATACACGTACTTTAAATTAAGCATTTGTAATCATTTTTTTACAGTGAAATCAATCAATGTTTGGTTGAAACAGTTTTAAATATGATGATGGTGAACCTGGGCGTGTTAGTGGAATACATGTACGTAAAAAGAAAAACGGATTAAGTACTAGACACTGAAGATGACCCAACAGTTGAGGTCGAACTACGTATCTGCCAAAGATTGCAAAATCTTAGTGGAATTAAAAGAAACAGTACTTTTCTTTTTACTTAATTTTAGATATGTTCATGTTACATTGTTGTTTATGCTGAGAAAAAATTTAACTAAATAAAATAAAATAAACAGATAAAAAAATTGAAATTGTAGAACAAGATTAAGAAGGCATCAATGTTTTGGGGTATCGTCTATACGGGTTACTTTTGTAATTCAACTCTAAAGTCTCTTTAATAAAAACAAATCAATCAATCAATTCAACTCCAATGAATAGTTTCCACTTCATAAGTACAGTGCAGTGGTTTTTCAGTTTTCTGACCAGTCGTTTTAATCACTATTTCTTTTTTATTTCGTTTTTTATCACGCTCTTCAAGAACAAGTGGCATTTCCCCCCATACTGAACCTGTTGTCATACTCACTTTGCAAAAAAAGACGGAATTTTACTTGGGAAACAGAATTTTTATTTTATGCAACCATAACATTGAAACTATTAAAATGCATGAAATTTTTATAAGGACAAAATGGTTTATGAAAAAACTACAGATAACCCAGACGAACATAGAAAAAAAAATCTCAGCACGAGACTACAATTATTGAAATCCATCAGGTTACTTGCAAATTTATTTGTTTCTAATATATTTTAGGCTTATACTAAAAGATGTCTTTCACATTGACATATATTAAGCATGCGTTGCATTTGATAGGGTAAATTCCTAATAAAAACTTGTGATGTTTTGAAAAAGATTTCAATGAAAGTTGTATAATTTTCCTTGAACAAGTGATTGTTTGATTAAAACAAATTGTTATGACATTCAAATAGCATCATCACTATATAATATCATGTTAACACACTGTTTCATCTTACGCCGTTATACCTTATTTTAAACCAAATGTTGAATAATCATTTATGCATACATTAACATAATATGACAACTCCAATCTAATGTATTATTATAGTATTTGATACTCAACAGCCCACTTAATCCTAAAGGTATCATTTTATAAGTAACAAAGAGATAACTCCGGTGAGACTATTCACTGAACAAAATCCACAGTCTTTTAAAAAAATTAAGATTTTGTATTGACAAAAGTCCTCAACAGATCAGAGGCAGAACTTTTATAAATAAGTCACACACGCTCAGTATAGTCGACTCATACTTTTTGTCAAAAAAAACCATGTGGATGTGGTTTGACATGCAAAGTATGTGCAATGAAAACCCACCATTTCAGGCAAATTAACACATGAGGAAAATGTGCTGCAAATGGTATAAGTCGCAGGTGTATGGTGCATTCTCAAATGTATGAGTCGCACTAATGGGAAGTATTTGTTTACCTCCATTACGATTACTTATGTACCAGACATATGGAAGGAATGTAGAGTTTTATGATTTATGACTTTCGGCAGACTGCAGTGGGCTGGGCACATGAAATGAACGCCAAACAAAATTTAAACTCGTTGTAAAGACATTTGCATCGAACCCTGTACCAGTTATGGACATATTTGTTAATTTGGGTTCCACTTCGCACTATTTAAATGCATTCCTTACGGGGTTTGCCATAACTGGTACTCTCCTCTTCTCTCCTCTTGTTGGCGTAACGTCCTCACTGGCACAAAGCCTGCTTCTCAGCTTAGTGTTCTATGAGCACTTCCACAGTTATTAACTGAGAGCTTCCTCTGCCAATGACCATTTTGCATGTGTATATCGTGTGGCAGGCACGAAGATACTCTATGCCCAAGGAAGTCAAGGAAATTTCCTTAACGAAAAGATCCTGGACCGACCGGGAATCGAATCCGTCACCCTCAGCATGGTCATGCTGAATACCCGTGCGTTTACCGCCTCGGCTATATGGGCCCCTGTCATAACTGGTACACTATGGCGAAATAGGGTGCAAAGAAGCCGAAAAGTTACGGAAAATGATTTATTTCTATCATAATTTGAGCGAATTGTGAAGTTTCAATAATTGCAATGATCTTTTGTGAACGTGATCTGTTGTTCACGATTTTTTTCTTGTTGGTTTGCATCCTTAAAGGATGAAAATCAACTATGGCGAATTTGAGGTACTGTGTAGCCATAACTGGTACACTGAGCCTAATAAACCTATGAGAACTACCAAATTGTCAAATAAAATATTTCAATTTCAATTTTGTAGGAAAATTGTACAAATCAAGCAATTGCTCGATGTTTGCATTTCGTTTTCTTAATGCTAGAACAACTCGAAATTTGATGTTTTTGAGCTTTTTAAGCTCTATAATATATCCAATGAATTACGATTACACTCATTGCACAGTTATGGGTCACTCAAGGGGCAATCATTTCATAATATGAATCGTTTTTCATACAAAAATAACACTTTCATTATTTTTATTTTATATTCTCTTCATTGAAACACCTTTTCGTTGTTTTATATGAAAATGTGCTTGTAAAATTGACTTAAGGCGGTGGAAATTACTAAAATGTTTTTTTATTAATGAAAACCACAATAATGGATCAAAATTGGCTGTGTAACAATTATTGGTCAATGTGTTGCCTATTATGGGTCATTCAAGAGAAATCGGCTCAACAATAATGTTTTGTCTATTTTTCCAATGAATGATCAGTTAGTGTGTGACCCATAATTGTGCAATGAGTGTATAAACGACGAAAATATTCATCATTTTCAAAACTATGTATCTTGGAGTAGAATACAAGAACTGCGTGCTATAACAAGGTAACTAGGAAAATTACATCAATTTTCAACCGCAAAGGTTCAAAGCTATCGGACGCTTAACGGTGGAAATGTTACTTGACATTCTTTTGCTAGTAGATTGATCATGCTTGAGTGTTTCTCAATTTAACGATTTTGTGTAATCTATCGTGTAATATCCCATTTGTCCTGAGCGCAGGATTTTAGGAGATAATTCGTGAAATTTGATTTTTTTTTACCTGAAAATTTTATATGCCAGACGTATTTTAAACCTAAAAGGGATACCAGGGGTCCATTGGACCCCAGGCGCCTTTCAGAGCTCATCTTTGATGGAACACACTCAGCAAGGTGACGAAACTGAGGCCATGAAGGTATCCCTTTCAAAGTTAAGCACATTTAGGCTCTAAAATTTGAAAAAGGCGCAACTACTTTTTGAAACTACAGCTTCTTCCTAAACTGTGGATCGTATTTTATCACTCTAACATAATTCACCACTACTCTTGAAAAGCGGAGCATTGTATACAGCCATGAAAGAAGCTGCTGTTTCAAAAAGCAGCTACGCCCTTTTGAAATGTAGACTCGAGTTGAACATTTCTCAGCATGATTTTGCAAATTTGCATTTAGCGCCGCCTACTGATAGAATTTCTTATAAAACAGGTTTTCAAATGATAATTGTTGATCCACCAAACAACTTTGCCAAATCTTTCTGAATGATCAGCATGCTGAGATAAATGAAATAAAAAATGGTATGCCTTCTTGCGCCGTCTAGTGGTCAAATTTCGAATTAGTTACCACAATTATCTGTAAGCTCTTGGCCAGCTAAACAATTTTGTCGAACACACAAACTCTTTAAATAAGCACTTTCACAGTTATTAACTGAAAATGCCACATTCTGTCAATGATTTATTTTTGCATGTGTATATGTATATCGTGTGGTAGTCATGAGGAACGCACAAGAAATTTTTCATTACGAAAAGCTCCTTGAGTGACCGGAATTAAGCTCGTCACCCTTGTGATATCCTGGTATTTCTTCCATATTAATGCTTTAACAATCACTCCCATCAGATAGCTGTTCTTAACTCTTTATTGGCCAATTACACTCTAACTCAGGGGTTCTCAAACTTTTTCAGCTTGCGACCCACTATTGGTTTTTATAGAATTTGGCGACCCACCAGCAAGTATTTTCATAAAAACCCAGATTAATCCACCTAGTGGTGATAGTGCCTTTCTCGTCGAATAAGTAATCAGTATTTTTCCGTCGACGTTAGCCAAAGTGTTCCTGAATCCTGAGGATACTCTAGAACAGAACAAATCCCTTTCTCTTTCTTTTGTCACAGTGCTCGTTGACTATGGGGAGATGATAAATAATAAATGCATTTGATGAAAAAATACCCAATCAATTAAGCAAAATCTAGTTAAGCGATTTGTTGAGAAATTTTATGGAGGACTCTTTTTCACCTTAAAATTTAAAAATTTGTTGATTCATTTCTTTGTGCCCTTCCTCAAAATGTTGAATTCCGACTAAAATTTTCCGAGAGGGGGAGGGGTTAACATAGGAGAAAATCGAAATTTGTGTCAGCCGTATTCAGAAAAGCAAGAGTTTCATCAAAGCCATAATCAAATTTGAAAACTTATTATACTCTCAGTTGACTGCTTGACCGCCTTCACTAGCACTGGATGCCGATCATTATCAAGACAATTCGATAATTTTTTTCTGCACACTTCAGTCTATATTTTATTGAATCGACGATGGCTCGGTGGCAAGAGCACATTGCCCGTGTCGTGGTGCTCGTGTTCGTCGTTATTCCGAGTTCGGAAATGCTAGTATCCAAGAGATTGTTTTTCAGTGCGTCGGGTATTCTCGCTTATGTATTTTTTTCGGATTCTTCGATGGACGATCGGAGAATCAGCGAGTGGTGTGAACGAGTGCACATTTAATATGGTTTGGACCGTTTGCATGCTGAGACCAAAGCCAAACATAGAAAACCAGCTGGTCAGGATTACCCGGTGAGTTCGTTCCATATTATTACTTTTTATATTTGAACATGACATATATGGGGATTTCGGAGGGGTAGCCTAAGGAAGTTAAATGAACTGGTTTCCGGGCAAATGTTCGTGGGGTGGCCAGACTTTGTCACGAGATAACAACTTTCATGTTGTTTTCCGAAGGTCTCCAGTGAATTTAGCTTACCCTGCTACAACAAACCATCAGGTAGATCATTCCGTTCCGGTATGACTCTGCAGCCATAGGTAATCCTTGCGCTGATGGTGGGTACACAATCATCATCATCATCATCACTTCAGTCTATATTTTATTATCGTTGAATATACGATTCTTATAAAATTTGTCGAAAAAAAGGCAAACACGTGAATGAAACCCATTCCATTTAACCAACCAGTTGCATCAAAATTGGGCGCAGCAATTTTAAACGCAAAAGGGGATTGATGCGATAAAATTTAAATTTTCACTTTCGTAATTTCAGCGAAGCAATCAGGATTGCCGATAATCTTAAGTGTGGTCAGAAACTATTTTCTTGCTGATCGTTTATCTCCGGGACACCTGGAGCCGGTTCCGGAACACAACCGGTGTTACGCAAAGATGCGTAGCCTAAAATTTGAACTCAACATTATTGAAAATATAAACACCCCTTTAAATCATATCAGTGACATTATTGTGCAGTAGTTCAGTAAAGACATTAAGTAGCTAGCGAGAAGGTACCTTCAGTAAATGAGCATATCGTGCTCCCAAATTTTATCAACGAATTTGTAAGTTAATTATTGCATGTTTGTACTTATAATTTGATAAATATGAGTTTGCAGCTATGTAGCCACAGAGAACAGACATCCAAATCCAGTTGCGAAACTGTGTAAGGAATTTAACGGCCATTTGAAATCGGCAACACAAGTGGCAATAGCGTGGCGCTGCAATCAGTTGATTTCCCATACAAATTTAATACACCACTTGAAATGTTTAAATTCACCACTGACTGTGGCAATATGGTGTTTGCTGGCGTTAGTGTTGTCATCGTGTATTGGTTTGCAACCTTACTCAAGTGAAGATTCAAATCCTTACACAACTTTCCGACTGAAATTTGTTCTAGAGAACAGACATCCAGTGTTCTCTGTGAAGTAGCTGATCATGACAAATACCTGTCTAATTTCTGCTGAAAGAGTCGGTGGTATCGAGCACCTCCCGCAACAACCGGATCAGATATCTTATTATCTGGATTTATTGGCAGTTATCGTTGACAAATAATGGAAGCAGCTTGTTTGGCGTGACGCTTTTCGACCTGCTATTCTTCGGTCTGCATCAGATGCCTTCAGCTGGATTCACCACTTCGACTCCGTCAGTATAAGCGGTTCAGATATGATCTGAAACTATTTTCCTGCTAAAAGCCCAGTTTCATGTTCGAAAGGAATCGCTCAAGAAATTTCTTGACCGATTTCTGGCAGAAAATTTCTATAATGACTGCCATTGGAACTGTAATTTCTTCTTAACTGCGTACTGCAATCGAAGAAAAACGATTTCTTGAGTGATTCAGGCAAGGAATTTCCCATGCATATGGTGAGAAATTCCTTCCGAACTGCAAACAGCTCTTTACCGTTCATCTGGTTATTGAAAAAGCCGCTATTTGATGTGTCATATGCATGAGTTTGGTTTAGTTATTTAATTGATCACTTCCGGCGGGACACCTGTAACCGGTTCTGGAACACTAACGTTTCATATATTATCCGAAACTATTTTCCTGCTTACCGTTCATCTGGTTATTGAAAAAGCCGCTATTTGATGTGTCACATGCATGGGTTTGGTTCACTTTCTTAATGTGCCACTTCCGGTGGGACCCCTGGAGCCGGTTCTGGAACACAATCGGTTCAGATATGGTCTGAAACTATTTTCCTGCTAAACATTAACCTGATTATCTAAAAACTCGCTATTTGATGTGCCGCATGCCTGGGTTTGGTTCAGTTTTTTAATTGGCCACTTCCGGTGGGACACTTGGGCCTGATTCCGGAACACAACCGGTTCAGATATAGTCTGGAACTTTTTTCCCACTTACCGTTCATTTGGTTATCGAAAAAGCAGCTCTTAGATGTGCCACATGCCTGGGTTTGGTTCACTTTTTTAATAGGCCACTTCCAGCGGGACACGCGGAACCGGTTTCGGAACACCACCGGTTCAGATATGGTCTGAAACTATTTTGCTGCCTACCGTTTATCTGTTTATCGAAAAAGCAGCTATTTGATGTGTCGCATGTATGTGTTTAGTTTACTTTTATATTTGGCCACTTCCGGAGGGGCACCAGGAACCGGTTCCGGAACATTACCGGTTCAGATATAGTCTGAAACTATTTTGCTGCTTACCGTTCATCAGGTTATCGAAAATGCCGCGGTTTGATGGGTCGCATGCATGGGTTTGTAACATTTTCATATCTGGCCCCTTCCTGGGGTACCGGTCCGGAACACCTAAATGGCCATAACTCCGGAACGGCTGGACCAATCAGAACCATTTTCAATAGGAAACAATGGGACCAGATTCCGCGTCGAATGAACCGTCGGTCATTAAAATCGGTTGAGGTTTAGTGCCAAAAAGTGATGTGAGTTTTTTTGTACACATACACACATACACACACACACACATACACACACACAGACATCACCTCAATTCGTCGAGCTGAGTCGATTGGTATATAAGACTTGACCCCTCCGGAGTCTCTATCAAATTTTCATTTTTGGAGTGAACATATAGCCTTTCGGTACACCTTGGTGTACGAGAAAGGCAAAAAACATATGTTTTGCAAATTTTGACTGTATTTCAAAATAAATGCATTTTCTCACTTTCATAGGTATTGATAAACTTATGTTACGAAGCATTCAAACTTAAAAAAGTAGTTTTTTCATTAATAGTGCTCCTTTTGTTTTTTGGAAAGTTTCTAACTTTGGTTCTTAAGTAAGGTTAAGTTACTCGAGTGTTCAGCATTCTTAGTCTAAAAAAATGAGATAAGATTTAAGTTTCTAAACCAGTCTAGCTCCACGTAACACTACATAACGATAACAGGTTTGAGGTATTCTCTCACATATTCTAGAAATAAACGAAAAACATACAAGTTATACAAAGTCTTTGAAAATATAGTGACAACTTTAAGCTTCTGCAGAACATTAAAATCTACTTTGAAAATAAAGATCGGGTAGTAAATGCTATAAATATTTACAGCTAGTGTGCCTCTTGAAAATTTTAGTTACATCCTTCATACACACTTATTTTATTCATAATTTTGATTGAAATCACCTATCAGCTGTTCTGAATTCCGTAAAATCAAAGATTATCTACATTCAGCAAAAGTTTCACTAAGTTACCTTAACCAAGCTTAAGCTTTACTGAAGCTTGGTTAAGGTAAGGTTTGTTGTCAAAGTTTGGTAAATTTTTACTAATTGTTGATATTTCTATTATTTATATATTTTAACTGCTGAACCTGGCGTGTAAGTCTAACTGAAAGTACAAACTGCAAGTATCAACCCGTTTTTACAGAAAACGAGTGAAATTTCAAAACGTAGACAGTAGTTTAAATATTTAATATACTCCAGACTTAGACTTATAATACAAATTTTTGAATAGAATTGACGAGAAACCGAATTTCTAGAAATAACTCTCCAAGGGAGTATTTGTAAATTGTAAAATGGCTAGCAATATCATTTGACATAAGTTAATTTAGACGCCCAACCCTTCGCGACCCACCAAAAATCAGCCCGCGACCCACCAGTGGGTCGCGACCCATAGTTTGAGAAACGCTGCTCTAACTCTCAAACCCCCAAACTTGTGTTAGTTACCACATTCTCCCCTTGCAACAAATAAGAATGAGAAAAACGAATGACAAACTTATTTACTATCGTATTCAAACATCACTGCGTCGATGAACCGTTTGGGTTTCCGTATTGTTCGACAATTGCGCCGCCTTTGCAGTGGATCATTGTCAGCTGGGGTGTGGGGCCTGCCGTTAGCACCAACATCGTCCAGTATGGATTGTTCTCTTGCAGATGATAGCTGAACAGCCGGATCTTCTCCCGCCTGCATACTTGATTCCTCCTCCTCTAGTGAAAACGTGTCTTGATGAGTACCATCCGCTGTAGGCTCAACGAATTTTTTCAAGAACGCTACGATCATATGACTTTTTCGTAGTCATATCCATTATTGTAGCTCGACCTCCTGTTAATTGTACGACTTTGTGTATCATGTTCTTGTAAGGCGTGTTCGCTTTGTCTCTTTTTGTTTGTAATACTAATACATTATCGCCGACTCGAATTTTTGGCTCAAGAGCATGACGGCGCGTGTCTTCCCTTGTATTTCGGATGAACTTGGCTGTTTGATCGCGATCACGTAATTCCCCATCGTCTGTATTCTTGTAATCCGTACGCAGATTCGGCAGCAAACTCCTGACGGTTCTACCGAACATCAGTTCCGCTGGCGGGACCTTCGTCACATTATGAGGCCATGAGTTGTAAGCAGCTACATAGTCAGCCAACGCATCTTTCCAATTGAGTCTGCCGAGCTTAGCAATCGCAGTGATTTTGTTTATGCCTTGCATGCTTCGCTCACTCAACCCATTTTCAGTTGGATTCAAAGGTATACTATTTATCAACTTGATCCCCCATGCTTCCTTGAGCCATGTTCTCAGCTCCACCCTATTGAACGGCGGACCGTTGTCAGCCTGTGCAAAGTTAATGATAAAAAGTTCTCACAAAATCACCACAAAAAAGCCCAGATCATGACCAACAACCACAAGACCAGACAATTTAGGACAAAAACGATAGACCAATCTTTCCCTTAAAAAAGGCCACATCCCATGGCCTAAACGTCGGGCAGAATTAAATAAATCGTTTGATTTTCAAGACTGAGGGTAGTGCATTTTACTTAATTTATTGTTTTTTGTTTTAGGGTTAATAAGAGTTAGTACCGTTGCGGTCGATCGGCATCGTTGGGGCCCATGGTGGTCATGCGACAGGAAGGGAAAACGGATACAACATACCTTTGATTTTATGGTTCGAGGCTGCTGGGTTTTGCTGGCTTCGGGTACCCACCAGGCACCAGGCCACGAGGAAAGCAGGCCCGTTCCTTGGTACACTCCCAGGGCTAATCGAGTGGGTCCCAGGTATCAATTCCGATGGCTTCACAGAGCTGGTAAGGGGTCGTGCACAAGTTACGTCACAATTATAGGGGGAGGGGGGATTTTGTAGAACGTGACGACCCATAAAAAAAAGTTGAGGTCCCATAGAAAAACTATGACATGTAGGGGGAAGGGGTGGTTGAAAATGGTGGATTTTTGCGTAACATAATTTGTGTCTAGGCTGGCTGACCGAGCAGAACTGGGCGTGGCAACCATCCGGATGGACTTACGCGTCTGGCCGGGCGAGTGGGTTTCGTGTAGAGCGTCAATTGTCTGGGCTTCTCCGGACTGGTGGCCGATCAACGGGCCACGAGGGCCAACCGTCACACGGACTGCTGCGTTTGCTGACAATGAGTGATCCGTGCGTTGCGTCGATTCAGCGGGGTTTACAGAGATTGCTTTCGGTCAACGGTCCACGGAGAAGAAACTATTCTCACGAAAAGTGTCATCGCCCGGAACAGGAATCGAACCCTCACCCCATAGCAACAATTCCAGTTTCTCGGTAAAAATCGACATAGGTGCACGAATGATCAAGAAGGCGGGCGGTGGTTGCTTTTGTGAGTTTAAAGAATGTATGAATCAGATCAGGATCAGATTTGTCGATACATCAAAATCCGATTTTTCAACTCAAACGTAAAATCTGTGCTGCTGTTCACTTGTGATACCTGTTGTGTGTTACTGACAGGGATGCCATATATACAGATTTATCTGTATTACACAGATTTTTGAGCATTCGTACAGTTTTCGATTTATACGATATACAGATTTTGGGGCTAGAGTAGCTATTTTATTTTTGTATGGGATACAGATTTTTCACCCAAATTTTGTATGGGATACACAGGGCCCATATAGCCGAGGCGGTAAACGCACGGGTATTCAGCATGACCATGCTGAGGGTGACGGGTTCGACTCCCGGTCGGTCCAGGATCTTTTCGTAAAGGAAATTTCCTTGACTTCCTTGGGCATAGAGTATCTTCGTGCCTGTCACACGATATACGCATGCAAAATGGTCATTGGCAGAGCAAGCTCTTAGTTAATAACTGTGGAAGTACTCATGGAACACTAAGCTGAGAAGCAGGATGTGTCCCAATGAGGACGTTACGCCAAGAAGAGAGAGAGAGACACACATTTTTGAAGAAAGTGATACAGATTTTTCAAAAAATCATCTCGCATCCATGGTTACTGGAGAACACTGAACGGCAGCAGGTCTTCGTAAATAGATTCCTGCGGTATATACATATTTCGTGCATAGTGGCTTCACAACTCAATCTTCAACGTGGGTCTCCATCGTCGATTCAGGCGTTGACGGGCAATCGACAAGGATGGAGGGAGATGTTTCAATTGGGCTCTTTGCACCACTATGGGTACTCAGGACTGAAAGCGAATGCCTTCTATGGACTCCAAAACAGGGAGTGCGTGCGCAGGACGAAAGATTTCCAGCCCTTAACCTCCAAGAGATTGACGAGGAGGTTGGCCGGTTGAAAAATAACAAAGCCGCTGGAGCAGATCAACTACCAAGCGAGCTTCTAAAATACGATGGAGAAGCACTAGTGGGAGCACTTATCAAGATTTGGGAGCAGGAAGTATTACCACAGGAATTGATGGAAGGTATCGTGTGTCCCATCTACAGAAAGGGCGTTGGATTGCGAGAACTATCGCGCGATCACACTACTGAGCGCTGCATACAAGATACTCTCTCAAATTTTATGCCGCCCTCGATCACTAATTGCAAGGCAATTGATGGGGCAATATCAGGCTGGATTTATGGGTGAACGCGTTACAATGGATTAGACGCTCCGCCAATGCACCTTTAAAATTTTCGAACGGAAGGTTTTGCGTACCATCTACGGCGGAGTGCAGATGGAAGACGGGACTTGGAGAAGGCGAATGAACCACGAACTGTATAAGCTGCTGAGCGAACCAACCATCGTCCACACCGCGAAAATCGGGAGGCTACGGTGGGTGGGTCACGCCATCAGAATGTCGGATAGCAACCCGACTCAAATGGTTCTCGAAAGTCATCCATCAGATACAAGAAGACGAGGTGCGCTGCGAACTAGGTAGGTCGATTAAATGGAGGACGATTAGCGGACCCTTCGCAGAGTGCGGAACTGAAGATACACAGCTACGGACCGAGTAGAGACCGAGTAGTACAGCAGAGGACACTTAGGCCTTTATCTGACCGGTAAAGTTAGATAAGGACTCCAGAACATCGATCAAAACATATTCATTTCAGCACCAAATGTACCATGTACAAAACTGGTGGTCATCTACAACCATCGAAACTGGAACATGTTTGTAAAGGAACTTCAAGCAGCTCTATTCCGTGGTATGTGTGAGGACAGTTTGTAGCGGAGAAGGATGAACCATTTGCTGACAAATCATGCTTTTAACAGGTTATCGAAACCGAAAGGATATGTTGGACAGGGCATGTTGCAAGAATGCCTTATAGCAGCCTAACTAATGAAAAACCCTAATTAATCCACCTTGCGGTGATGGTGCCTTTCTCGTGCCTTCGAAAACACAACTCAAGTGACATGTTGATGAATATCGCACTTTCATACGTTTAACAGAAATCCATTTCATGGCATCAGAGATCATATCATTTATCTGGTTTTTAATTTTTGAGCCTTCAACTCTTAAAAAACAGCCGCAATCTTGAATTTTGAGCCGCCATTTAGGATTTATGTCCAGCAGCTTGGAAATTCTGGTCGCTATTTTTGGACTCCAGACTTCTTCCCCATATCAGATACACCCATATTGAATGGTTTTAGAGCCCAAAACTCCATTAAACGGCCGCCATTTTGAATGTTGAAACGCCTTCTTGGATATTCTGGTAGCTATTTTTGAACTCCGGTTGTCCCCCATACCAAATATACCCATATTGAACGGTTTTAGAGCGTAAACCTCCATTAAACAGCTGCCATCTTGAAGTTTATGCCGCCATCTTGAATTTTGTAACGCCATATAACCGTATAGTGAACATATAGCCTTTCAGTACACTTCGGTGTACGAGAAAGGCAAAACAATATTTTCGAGCCTAAATGCTGTAGAAAACTAAGATATTTAACTAAACCAATAGATTGAAAAATCTGTTTTTGATATACACCTAAAAATTCTGAAATTTGCACGAGACAGAAACATCAATGAACGTAAACATTTTCAAGACTGAATCACAAATTGATCTCAATTCTACGCGCATCATGTAAGTCCTGGTTAGTTGCGTTAGATGTCAACAAATCCACTTCACCAGAAACGTAGAATCAATATTACATTCATCTGCCACCTTCCAACTCGGTGAAATAGCCGAGTGGTAAGAGATGTGGCTCACAATCAGCAGATCCTGAGTTCGAATCCAGGCATGTTGATATTATACTTTTATATGTTTTATTTATCAGATCGTTTCTAGCGATTGATAGACGCTAAGAAAATATAAGTCCTAGGAGACGTAAATATACATATTTGTGTCTTTGAAGACGCTTGTATATGTCAGGTTCAGGACACCTAAAATTACATGATTTTTTCTAGGTGTGTATAAAAATCAATAAACTTCCGAATGAGGGTTTAAAAGCTGCGATAAGTTTGACCATTTTCAAGTTATAGCCAGTTTGAGGCAAGCAAAGTAAAAAAAAACATGTAAAGTTCAATTACTATGAAACGGTTGAGATTTGACCATATGCGTACACATTTTTTTCAATATTGTTGATCCTCTATCACTCCTTAAAAAGTTTGCATTCACCCATCGGGACCCCCCGGAACCGGTTCCGGAACACTACCGGTTCAGATATGGTCTGATACTGTTTTCCTGCTAACCGTTCATCAGGTTATCGAAAATGCCGCTGTTTGATGTGTCGCATGCATGGGTTTGGTTCTTTTTTATATTTGGCCACTTCCGGCGGGACATCCGGAACTGGATCCGGAACACTACCAGTTCTGATATGGTCTGAGACTATTTTCCTGCTTACCTTTCATCAGATTATCGAAAATGTCACGGTTTGATGTGTCGCATGCATGGGTTTGGATCTCTATTATATTTGGCCACTTCCGGAACCGGTTCCAGAACACTACTGGTTCTGATATGGTTTGAGACTATTTTCCTGCTTACTGTTCATCAGATTATCGAAAATGTCACGGCTTGATGTGTCGCATGCATGGGTTTGGTTCTCTATTATATTTGGCCACTTCCGGAACCGGTTCCAGAACACTACTGGTTCTGATATGGTTTGAGACTATTTTCCTGCTTACCATTCATCAGGTTATCGAAAATCCCACGGTTTGATGTGTCGCATGCATGAGTTTGGTTCTCTTTTATATTTGGCCATTTCCGGCGGGACATCCGGAACCGGATCAAGAACACTACCGGTTCAGATATGGTCTGAGACTATTTTCCTGCTTACTGTTCATCAGATTATCGAAAATACTGTGGTTTGATGTGTCGCATGCATGGGTATCGTTCTCTTTTGTGTATGGCCACTTCCGGCGGGACATCTTGAACCGGTTCCGGAACACTACCGGTTTAGATATGATCTGATACTATTTTCCTGCTAACTGTTCATCAGGTTACCGAAAATGCCGCTGTTTGATGTGTCGCATGAATGAGTTATGTTCAATTTTATATTTGACCACTTCCGGCGGGATACCCAGAACCGGTTCCGGAACACTACCGGTTCTGATATGGTCTGAGACTATTTTCCTGCTTACATTTCATCAGATTATCGAAAATGCCGTGGTTTGATGTGTCGCATGCATGGGTTTGGTTCTCTTTTATATTTGGCCACTTCCGGCGGGGCATCCGGAACCAGTTCCGGAACACTACCGGTTCAGATATGGTCTGAAACTATTTTCTTGCATTCCCTTTATCAGATGCTCGAAAATGCCGTGGTTTGATATGTCGCATGCATGGGTTTGTTGCATTTTCATGTCTGGTCCCTCCCAGAGGTACCGATCCGGAACACCAAAATGGCCATAACTCCGGAACGGCTGGACCGATCCGAACCATTTTCAATAGGAAACAATGGGACTGTATGCCGCGTCGAATGAACCGTCGGTCATTAAAATCGGTTGAGGTTTACTGCCAAAAAGTGATGTGAGTTTTTTGTACACACACATACACACATACACACACACGCACACACATACACACATACACACATACACACACACAGACATCACCTCAATTCGTCGAGCTGAGTCGATTGGTATATGTGTCTCGACCCTCCGGGCTTTCTATCAAAAAGTCATTTTTGGAGTGAACATATAGCCTTTCCAGTACACTTAGTGTACGAGAAAGGCAAAAAGGTAATCATCATTAATTTATTTGAGTTTAAATCAGTAAAAAACCAACTCAGGTCAATAAAAGGAAAGTCGCTTAAAACTATCCGAATCAGCTATCATATTGCTTTTCTCTACATACGCCATTGCCCACTTCATGCATTTTGTCTGCCGCACGTCTGGCGCAATATGTCCTGTGGAGTGTGACTGACTGGCAGAGGCCATATCTCGATCCCTGATGGAGACCTACGGGAATAGGAACGGCAATGGCAGCAGCAACAGCAGCTCGAACATGTTACGGCCAAGAACTTCTGGCGCGAAGCGGCAAAAAAACGACTCCAACGGATGGAGGAGGAAACTGACCGTAGGAAGGAAGGTGTAATGCACTCTCCATCGTCTTCGCAATCGCCGTCATCCGTCGCTGTCGTCAGCCCACTCACTGTGGCAGTCATTGCGCCAGCCGACTCTAAGCTGCTATGGCCTGTTGTTGTTTGGCTGAGCTGCAGCAATCTGTATTCATCATGCCTTGCGTCACACCAACGCCAACAGCACGGCGCGGCGGCGGCGGAGACGACGTTCTTCCTGAGTCATTACCATTCTCCACCGTTTCTCCGAGTCGGACGGAATCGTGTCATCACATACGGTTCGGTGAGTTTTGTGTTGTGTATGTGTATCGATTTTTCTTAATTTATGGTCCAGGGAAGTCACATCGTACTCCAGGGTAAACATTTATGCTGTGCCGTTCTGTTTTCTCGATTTAAGAATTTCTTTGATCCAATCGAATGCCCGATGCTCGTGTTCACCGGATCGAGAGCGCATTTCGAAGTGCTTGGCAATATCTGATACTATGGGGAAGTGAACACTTGTTTGGAAAGGAATTTGAAATTATGCGAGTCGAGATGGGAATTTGAACACGCCGCCGATATTGAGAGGTACGTATGTGGCTTTCGACTTGACAATACATTTCGTTTTGACGTATTTTTTTATAAATTAAAGCTCGAAAAAACCCACACGTCGAAACTAATGTTAACAGTTCCCGGGTAGAGGAAGAGAGCTCAATGATAGCATATCGAGATCAAAATTTGATATTGGCTTGATTGATATAAGATATAAAAGATCTAAAAATAAAATCTAAAATTTACTCCTGGAACATCATCATCAGATGTTATTTAGATCTTGAAAGATTTAACCAATTGCTGCAAGCTATTCGTTTGATCTTGAAATATCAAATTTTGATATTGATCAGATGTTCCAGAAACATTTTTCAGATATTATTTTCAGATCTTTTATCTCTTATATCAATCAATCCAATATCACGTTTTGATCTTAAATACTTAACCTCTACCCGGGAATACAGACCATTGATAAAATACACAACACATCCCTTTATTCCCCGTTTTAAACTTTTTAGAGGTATTCCCATATCCTAACTGCTAGTGTGTTATATGTACAGGGGATGGCCAAAATGTTTGGGATAGGCAACTTTTTTCTTCCACAAAAAAATTCAACTTGCTGTAACTTTTCAAAGAGTGCATCAAAAAACCTCAAATTTTGACTGCTTGTCAACCTATTATATGTGCATCATTGGAACATATTTGGGCTCGATTGGTTAATTTTTCGCGAAGTTAGAACCGTTCGGGTGAAACACTATTATTTAGACAACTCATTTTTGAACTGTCATATCTCGAAAACCAGTGAACCGAATTGAATGATTTTTTAAACGATTATCAACAATATATTGATACTTAATACGACGTAATAAAATGTAATATTTTCTCACGACGAATTAAGTTATACCGGGTTGAAATTTTTACCCATATAGAGGAAAATAAGTCAAATTTACAATACCACACAAAAATTATTGAATGTGTTTTTCCTTCAATCTAAATAGGCTCTAATATATCTGATTAGAGATAATTTGAGAAAAGAAGTGGAAAATCTTTAAATATCAACACTAAAATTTATTGACACTGATGTAAAAAAATTACAGTTTTTCAAGAAAAATCCAAAAACTGTCAATCCATGATAACTTTTTTCAACGTTTAAAAAGTACCTATGTTTTAATAGTTTGTGAAGCATTTACATATTGTTAGTGTACGTTCAAAATTTCATTCAATTCGGTTCACTGGTTTCCGAGATATGACAGCTCAAAAATGAGTTGTCTAAAAAATAGTGTTTTACCCGAACGGTTCTAACTTTGCGAAATATTAATCAATCGAGCCCAAATTTGTACCAATGATGCACATATAGTAGGTTGACAAACAGTCAAAATTTGAGATTTTTTGATGCACTCTATGAAAAGTTATAGCATGTTGAACTTTTTTGTGAGAGAAAAAAAAGTTGCCTATCCCAAACATTTTGGCCATCCCTTGTACAGGGGATGGCCAAAATGTTTAGGATAGGCAATTTTTTTTCCTCCCACAAAAAAAATCAACATGCTGTAACTTTTCATAGAGTGCATCAAAAAATCTCAAATTTTGACTGTTTGTCAACCTATTATATGTGCATCATTGGTAAAACTTTGGGCTCGATTGATTAATTTTTCGCGAAGTTAGAACCGTTTGAGTAAAACACTATTATTTAGACAACTAATTTTTGAACTGTCATATCTCGGAAACCAGTGAACCGAATTGAATGATTTTTTTAACGATTATCAACAATATATTGATACTTGATACGACGTTATAAAATGTAATATTTTCTTACGGCGAATTTAGTTATACCAGATTGAAATTTTTACCCATATAGAGGAAAATAAGTCAAATTTACAATACCACACAAAAATTATTAAATGTGTTCTTTCTTCAATCTAAAAAGGCTCTAATATATCTGATTAGAGATAACTTGAGAACAGAAGTGTAACATCTTTGGATATCAACACTAAAATTTATTGACATTGATGTAAAAAAATTACATTTTTTCGAGAAAAATCCAAAAAGTGTCTATCCATGATAACTTTTTTCAACGTTTAAAAAGTACCTATGTTTTAATAGTTTGTGAAGCATTTACATATTGTTAGTTTACGTTCAAAATTTCATTCAATTCGGTTCACTGGTTTCTGAGATATGACAGCCCAAAAATGAGTTGTCTGAAAAATAGTGCTTTACCCAAACGGTTCTAACTATGCGAAACATTTATCAATCGAGCCCCAATTTGTACCAATGATGCACGTATAATAGGTTGACAAACAGTCAAAATTTGAGATTTTTTGATGCGCTCCATGAAAAGTTATAGATTGTTGAACTTTTTTGTGAGAGAAAAAAAAGTTGCCTATCCCAAACATTTTGGCCATCCCCTGTATATAGCTTCTAATGCAATTTGTGAAAATTATCGAAAATTTTATCCGATTATTTTTATTTTGATTATTTTGTCTACTAGCTGCTGTACAAAGACAAAATAATTACACATTTCGCAGTGCAGTCGTTGTTTTCTTTCGTTTTCAAAATGTCCAAATGAGTCTGGTCAAAGTCTGCGATCTAAACAAATTTCGAAACTTTTGTACGGACTACGAGGGGAAGAGGGAGTGGCGTCTGGATAGCCAAAAATGAGTACGTAGTTTTCGAACAGCGCCAGCGCCTTAAAGCCTGTATCCGCAATAATCGGAACACAGAAATACAGCTGAAACTATGCAATAGATACATTAAAATTGCTCAAATTTGGCCAAATAACATCTTCAGATGTGTTCATTTCACCTACAAAATTTCAGTTGAGTCGGTGCAGTACTTTTTGTTGTAGCAATGAACGAGTAGAACGTGCACAATCCCTTGCATAGGAAGGGGACGGTCAACACTTGGCCACAACAATAACAACAACAACAACTTTGAAGACTTATAATTTCATGATTTTCTATGAACCTAGTACACACCACTCACAATACATGACACTTGAGTGTGTGAACGAAATTCAAGCTTATACAATCCCATGCAAATACACTGTGGTGCATAATTGATCGAAAAAATGTCGATTTTCATACAAAATGGCCAAGTTTGAGATGGTGTAATTATGATTTGCGTTGACGGATTGAACTCAATTTTTGACATGGAATTACTAATACGGGGAATTTTACGTATACGAAGTACGAAATGTTTTCGTTCACAGGTTTGGGCGTGGCAAGGCGTTCATAATGTGTAAAAGTGATCGGACAGTGGCACGCGTGTAAATCAAAGGGGTGCCGCTGTCCCATCACTTTTACACATTTTGAACGCCTGGCCACGCCCAAACCTGTGCATGAAAACATTTTGTACTTCGTATACGTAAAATTCAGCATATTAGTAGTTCCGTGTCAAAAATTGAGCTCAATACATAAACGCAAACCAAAGTTACATCATCCTAAACTTGGCCATTTTGTATGAAAATCGGCGTTTGTTCGATCAATTATGCACTACAGTGTATGTGCTATCAAGTGGTGAAATCAATATTTGTTTAACCCATATTCACTAGCCTGGTACACGGGTTATATGGGAAAATACAAAAAATGGAAAAACTCAAACTCATACATACATACATACATACATACATTTATTTGTTCAACATCATTAAGACAAGACATAATCAACAATAGTACGCCACAATACATACTCGGTTTGTGGCTGCCGCTCTCCATCCTCGGTCGCGCCCAATGCTCGCCAAGTCACGCTCCACCTGGTCCGCCCATCGTGCTCTCTGCACTCCACGCCTTCTTGTGCCAACCGGATCCGTTGCAAACACCAGCTTTGCAGGGTTGTTGTCCGGCATTCTTGCAACATGCCCTGCCCAACGTATCCTTCCGGCTATGGCCACCTTCTGGATGCTGGGTTCGCCGTAAAGTGCAGCGAGCTTGTGGTTCATTCTTCTCCGCCACACATCGTTCTCCTGCACACCGCCGAAGATCGTTCTTAGCACGCGTCGCTCGAAAACTCCGAGTGCTTGCAGGTCCTCCTCGAGCATGGTCCATGTCTCGTGCCCGTAGAGGATCACCGGTCTTATCAGCGTTTTGTACATGGTGCATTTGGTGCGTGGGTGAATCTTTTTCGACCGCAGTTTCTTCTGGAGCCCGTAGTAGGCCCGACTTCCGCTGATGATGCGCCTCCGAATTTCTCGGCTCACGTTGTTGTCAGCCGTCAGTAAGGATCCGAGGTAGACGAATTCCTCCACCACCTCGAAAGTATCCCCGTCTATCGTAACATTACTACCCAGACGGATCCGGTCGTTTTCGGTTCCGCCTACCAGCATGTACTTTGTTTTTGAGGCATTCACCACCAGTCCGACCTTTGCTACTTCGCGTTTCAGGCGGGTGTACAGTTCTGCCACCGTTCCAAATGTTCTAGCGATAATGTCCATGTCGTCCGCAAAGCACACAAATTGACCGGATTTTGTGAAAATCGTTCCCCGGCTGTTGAGCCCGGCTCGTCGCATCACACCTTCCAGCGCGATGTTGAAGAGTAGACATGAGAGTCCGTCACCTTGTCGCAGTCCCCGGCGAGATACGAATGAACTGGATAGTTCACCCGAAACCCTTACGCAGTTTTGCACACCGTCCATCGTTGCTTTAATCAGTCTGGTCAGCTTCCCAGGAAAGCCGTTTTCGTCCATGATTCTCCATAGCTCTGCGCGGTCGATACTGTCGTATGCCGCTTTGAAGTCGATGAACAGGTGATGCGTTGGAACCTGGTATTCACGGCATTTCTGGAGGATTTGCCGTACGGTAAAGATCTGGTCCGTTGTCGACCGGCCGTCGATGAAACCGGCTTGATAACTTCCCACGAACTCATGTGTTTTAGGTGACAGACGACGGAAGATGATCTAGGATAGCACTTTGTAGGCAGCATTCGAAATAGTGATCGCCCTGAAGTTCTCACATTCCAAATGGTTGCCTTTCTTGTGAATGGGGCAGATTACCCCTTCCTTCCACTCCTCCGGTAGCTGTTCGGTTTCCCAGATCCTGACTATCAGCCGATGCAGACAGGTGGCCAACTTTTCTGGGCCCATCTTGATGAGTTCAGCTGCGATACCATCCTTACCAGCTGCTTTGTTGGTTTTGAGCTGGTGAATGGCATCCTTAACTTCCCTCAGCGTGGGAGTTGGTTCATTTCCGTCCTCCGCTGCACTGGCGTCGTCGTTGCTTCCGTTGCCGTGGGCTCCCGTGCCTACGTTCTCCACGCCGTTCAGGTGCTGATCGAAGTGTTGCTTCCACCTTTCGATCACCTCACGTCCGTCCGTCAAGAGGCCTCCGTCTTTATCCCTGCATATTTCGGCTCGCGGCACGAAGCCGTTGCGGGATGCGTTGAGCTTCTGATAGAACTTCCGTGTTTCTTGGGAACGGCACAGCTGTTTAATTTCTTCACACTCCGCTTCTTCCAGGCGGCGCTTTTTCTCCCGAAAGAGGCGGGTCTGCTGTTTCCGCTTCTGTTTGTAACGTTCCTCGTTCTGTCGTGTCCCTTGCTGCAGCATTACCGCCCTCGCTGCGTTCTTCTCCTCCAAAACCGTTCTGCACTCTTCGTCGAACCATTCGTTACGTCGATTCCGTTCCACGTACCCGATGGTGCTCTCGGCTGCGTCGTTGATGGCTGCTTTCACTGTACTCCAGCAGTCCTCTAGAGGGGCCTCATCGAGCTCGCCCTCGTCTGGCAACGCGGCTTCGAGATTCTGCGCGTATGCTGAGGCGACATCCGGTTGCTTCAGTTGCTCTAGGTTGTACCGTGGCGGTCGCCGGTACCGTACATTGTGTAACCGTTCGGTTCCAAATGTACTTGATGGCTCCGCCACAATTCCTATTTTCCCAAATTTCTCCCCCTAAATTAGACCCTGTAATAAAGGAACGCACACACTCCCTGCATGCAGGTAACGAATGAGTGCGTGTTCCGCTTTCACGTCATACCGTGCCATTGAAATGCGTCCAAACTCGAGCAGTTTGAGCTCGGGCAAAACATACGACAGCCCTGAAAGTACTCACCTCGTCCCATAGATGGTGTTAGCTACAACAGGATGGGCAAACATGAAATGAAGAGCATAAATCCATATGCAGAACTCTATGCAAGCTGGCGGGTCTTATAAAAGCCTGACTGAAACTGGGGGATTTCTCCTTATTGTAAGTGATCCTCGAACAGAGTAGTAGTAGCGCGCGTGTGGAAATAGTAGTTTGAGGTGAATTTAGTATAAAACCTAATTATTGGTGAACGTTTTTTAATTATTCGTGTTTTCTCTTCTAAACTAGGATCAGTTAAATTGTTAAATAAACATACGTGAAAAAGTTAAAAATGTTTGTTAGTAAATGTATTAAAATGAAATAGTACGGAATGTGTGTTAAAATGTGTTAGTACGGTTAGTAGTGTAAATATTGAAATAGTCTGTCTTAAAGGCTAATTAATTATTAAAATTACATTAAACCCCACCCATACAAAAAAACAAACAATAGAACAATGAACAAAAAACAACGTGTAACATAGAACAAAACAAGAAAAAGGTACGTAACAAAAGTGACTAGACAATCAATGAAGTTAGAGGTTAGGTACAGTGACGTCATAGGGTACTAATCCGTGATGACCAGGTCCATGCTTGGGACCTTTTTCTTTTCCACTCCTTTTTCCTGAGTTTCCGACAGTGAAGTGCCGTGTGGAGTTCCGTGAATGTGTGGGCCGCAAGTGTGTGCAAGTTCTGTAGTTCTGGAGGCGATTCAGAACCCGTCCCGTTACTCTGAAGAGTAGTTCCGTGCCGCCATTGCTTTGGCGCGATTAGGCATTCTCGACACCGCATGCCATCCTTCAGTCGCCATCTTCTCCCATCTGCACGACCCGACGAGCACCTACATTGACAATAGCTCGGCCTGTCCGAAGTCGGCATGCGTCCGTCGGACACCCCTTCGACGTTTCCGACGCCTGCTTCCACGACCAGCATCGATCGGCGATCCACGATCAGCTCACTATCCACCAGCTACACCACCAACAACGATCCGGAACAACCAGTAAGCATGCAAGTACCCATTCTGTGACGTCACTTAATAAAATTGTAAATTGTAACCTCAGGTGTAGCGTATTTTAGAAAGAGCCACCAAGAGTTAAGATCTGTTCACCATTTTGTGTGTGTGTCGTTCTCCGGGTTCACAAAGGAACCTCCAAGCCTCGCTTTTCCTGGATCATTGCCGTAAGAGTATCCCCCCCCACTTTTAGATGACGTTTGCCGATTCTCCGTAGTAAGACCTCTGTGGGCAGGTTTCCATTTAGCTATTGCTCCTGCGAGATTAGGCCATCCATGGCATGTGTATAGGGGTGAATGAAATGCCATCAACGACCCTGTAGATTCCCCCATCCCATGAGCTACCAGGTTACAATTGTTGATGACGGAGAGTTTTGGGCGCAGTTTGACCATCAACAGATAGTGGTCGGAGTCGATGTTGGCGCCACGATAGGTCCTGACGTCGATAATGTCGGAGAAGTGCCGTCCGTCAATCAGAACGTGGTCGAATTGAGATTCCGTCTGCTGTGGTGATCTCCAGGTGTAACGATAAGGGAGGCTGTGTTGGAAAAAGGTGCTACGTATGGCCATATTTTTGGAGGCGGCGAAATCAATGAGTCGTAGGCCGTTTTCGTTCGTCTGCTGGTGGGCGCTGAACTTACCAATCGTCGGTCTGAATTCCTCCTCCTGGCCTACCTGAGCGTTCAAATCTCCTATGATGATCTTGACGTCGTTTCTTGGGCAGCGATCGTACTCGCGTTCGATCTATGCGTAAAATGCGTCCTTGTCATCATCAGTACTTCAAGAGTGTGGGCTGTGCACGTTTATTATGCTGAAGTTGAAGAATCGGCCCTTGACCCTCAACCTGCACATTCTTTCGTCGATCGGCCACCAACCGATCACGCGCCTCTGCATATCACCCATCACGATGAAAGCTGTTCCCAGCTCGCGTGTGTTGCTACAGCTCTGGTAGATGGTATGATTACCTCTAAACGTTCGCACCATGGATCCTGTCCAACACACCTCCTGCAGCGCTACGATGCCGAACCCGCGGTCATTCAGTAGATCGGCGAGTATGCGGGTGCTCCCAATGAAGTTGAGAGATCGGCAGTACCACGTACCGAGTTTCCAATCGCAAGTCCTTTTTGTTTGCTGGGGTCGTTGCCGTTGGTCTCGGTTCGTATTATTCTGTTGCTGATTTTCCGTTACAATGGTTTTTTACGGCTGGCTCGTAGGGCCTGACACCAACCCCCTAATTTCCGGAGGACCATAGTGCACAGTTGAGCTTAGAGTCCTTCCCTGGCACTCGGACGTAGATCAGCCGCCCCTAACATGGGGATCAGACGCTGTTGTGAGCCGCTCCTCCTGGAGAACAGACGCTCAGGTTTGCCGAAGCAACCCCCCCCTTCCCTGTCAGCCTACGACCAAAGTTCCCACCGGGGTTGGTTACCCGATCTTCCCTAAGGTTGCTCATAGTTTCCGGCCGGTACCGCGTGGAGGTAGGGATAGGAGTTGCTGGGCAGAGGCTAGTGGATCACAATGGGATCTGAATTGCGCAGCATACCCAGCCTTTACCGTGCCAACTCAAACTCCTGTAAACTTTTTGAGTCCCACATTGGTCCCATATTAACTGTGCAAAATTTCAGATCGATGGGAAAAACTATATTTTAGCGCCCGCCATTCTTAGTTTTTCACACGATTTACTATGGGGAAATTTTACTTCTGCAATTCAAATTGCTAGGAGTCACCCCTAGATCCCTAAAAATATGTCAATGAATGATTTCTATAGAAAACTTCACGAGGAATCAGATTTTATTATTTATTGTTTATACATTGTTTATTTATTATTTATTGTTATAGCGTTTTGTACATGGGCATTTGGAGCGTGGGTTTTTTTTAGGACGCAGCTTCTTCTGAAGTCCGTAGAAGTATCGACTTTCACTGATGATGCGCATTCGAATTTCACGACTCACTTTGTTGTCAGCCTTCAGTAAGGATCGGAGGTAGACGAATTCCTCCACCACCTCGAAGGAGCCCCGTCTATCGTAACATTATTACCCAGGCGGATGTACAGCTGTGCCACCGTTTGGGGCATCTATTTGAGCTGACCCGAGCAGAAGGGAAAAACAACAGCATAAGGAGCTATGTTATTTGGGTAAAATAACTAAATAATAGAATCGATGATTTTTATGTTATTAACTTGTTTCGTAGGTTTTCGGCTCTTTCAGTCTTCAAAGCAGCTTAAACGACTATTGCTTCTACATTTCGACGTTTCGACGTATATTTCGTCTTCTTCAGGAATTTCTATATTGTGTGTAAACAATTTTGGAAGATTATAATTAATTTAGGCTAGTTTATAAATTTTGGTGACTAGTGTAGTGCAACTTACAGAGGCTTCGTTTTGTTGTTAGTGTACGTGTCTTGTTTGACTTGTGACTGTCGGCGATTTGAGAATGGCGTCCCGCTATAGCTAGTGTTTTAGAAAATTTTCTAAAACACTAGCCATAGCGGGACGCCATTCTCAAATCGCCGACAGTCACAAGTCAAACAAGACACGTACCACAGACAAACAGACGTAACACTTCGAACATTTTTCGATTCAAATCATAGTCACGAAAACATATTCGCCCAATGCTAAAAGGCCTATGTTTGGCCGACCACCAACTAGGTGGCGGTAGTGAGCAAACGTCAAACTCGAACAAAAACGATGCGAGCGCCACGGTTGGGCAGTTGGCCAACTATCAAATTTTGAAAAAGACCGTTAAATCGGTGTACGATGTGAATTATCAGAGTGTTACGTCTGTTTGTCTGTGCACGTACACTAACAACAAAACGAAGCCTCTGTAAGTTGCACTACACTAGTCACCAAAATTTAAAAACTAGCCTAAATTAATTATAATCTTCCAAAATTGTTTACACACAATATAGAAATTCCTGAAGAAGACGAAATATACGTCGAAACGTCGAAATGTAGAAGCAATAGTCGTTTAAGCTGCTTTGAAGACTGAAAGAGCCGAAAACCTACGAAACAAGTTAGCATTCACAGTCGAAAGCATCCAATAAATTATGTTATTAACATAACATATTATATTATAAACTTGGCTGTCATAAGCGGCAAAATAACAAATATCATAACAAAAAAATGTTCTTGGAAAACCATTTGAATAACTTGTTTTGTTAGTTTCAATAACAACTTAATAACAGTGAATTTGGAAAATATTTCAATAACAAATTTAGATATTAATATGTTATTTATAATTATCGGAAAGCAAAATTTGTTATGGTATCAAAATCGTAACTAAGTAAATTATGATACTTATTATATAAAATTTATTCACTTTGTGTCACAAACCCACTAATAACATGAGTACAAAATTGCAAAAGTGATCGGACAGCGGCACGCGTGTAAATCAAAGGGGTACCGCTGTCCGATCACTTTTGCAATATTTTGAACGCCTTGCCACGCCCAGACCCGTGAACTCAATCCAACAAAGCAAACCATAGTTACAGCATCTTAAACTTGGCCATTTTGTATGAAAATCGGCGATTGTCCGATCAATTATGCACCACAGTGTACCTCCTCAATCTAGCTGACGTCAGAAGGACAACAGTGGCCAGGCTGCACTACCAGCTAAACACAAAACTCTTAGCTGGCGTCTTTGTCATCGATTGACCCGTGGAAGCATGAGGTAGGGACTTGTTAGAACCAGAGCAATATTGGACGCTCTCCTCATCGACTCACCGTTTTGCAGCCCGTGGAATTTCTCGGGCATCGCCCCAAGGCTGGATGAGATGGCGATGGCGGCCCGATGAAACAGCCCGTAGGTGGCCTAGAGCGGGGGACCACACACTAAGATTCAGATGTTCCAGCTCAGTAATTTTTTCACTGAGTTCAGTATTTTTTCCATCTTTTTACTGAGTTTTCAACAGCAGATTTATCTCGGTACACTCGGTTATCGTATTTACCGTTCACCAGTAACGATATTTACCGTGTATCAGTAGCTTTTGACAGTTTGTTATCTGAGCTCGGTAACTCATTTACAGAATATCCGCAAAAGAAACAACCGAGCGTACCGAGTTAAAACTGCTGTTGAGAACTCAGTAAAAAGATGGAAAAAATACCGAGCTGATCTTAGTGTGTGGTCCGAGATCATTGTCCACCAGCTTCCGGACTGGGACGCAATACGGCCGACGATGAACTATGTGACCTGCTCCCAATCGTGTTCCAAAGGCGTTCACGGAGGCCTAGGTGATTTACAATATCAGCGGTCGTGGTTCTGGCCTAGCTGGCAACACAAACTGTTATCTCTCCAAAACGAGGCAGAATTATGTCAGCGTAACAGGCTTCGATAAATTTCATCGCTTCACTCTGCTGCTGTCTTCCAACTAACTCCGCCGAGTCGATCTTCCCCTCGAAGGTTCCGCTCACTCTCTCTGGTCGTCCTTTTCCGCCTACACGCAGTTGTGGCACCGACGAACCGACGTGGCAGCTAGAACAAATAAATTCAAATTTGTTGTCCGCGACGCCATGATGAAAAATAGCCAAACACTATCGCCACTTCTGTAACGGCTCGCGATGATTTGATAGCTCGACACCAAACCCCCGTGTGTTTATACACTGGAATAAATTTTGTTGTAGTTTCCACCGAATCCATAGTAAAATTAAGAACTGTACCAACAATTTTCAACCGAATGCAAAATTTTGTTAATTGTACTGAAACATTGTCAATATTACCATGCGTGCAGTACCGTTGACTGAAAATATTCTTGGTTCTACTATATGGGCATTGTAATTTCGACGATGTTTATCTGAGACGCGCAACATTCAAGTCGGCATGGTCGAAATTACAATACCCAAATAGTAGAACCAAGAATATTTTCAGTCAACGGTACTGCACGCATGGTAATATTGACAATGTTTCAGTACAATTAACAAAATTTTGCATTCGGTTGAAAATTGTTGGTACAGTTCTAAATTTTACCATGGATTCGGTAGAAATTACAACAAAATTTATTTCAGTGTATAGGAAACGGTTCGCGCCTGCGCTGATTTGACAGAAGCGATCGCTCGCTTCGCTGGTCGACCGTTAAATTAGGGGGGACTAGTAATCCTACATTATAGAGATCTGCGGAGGCGTGTGAGCCAATCGTGCAGAGAGAACTGTCAAAGTGTGAGCCAAATGAACATGCTTATCGTTCGTAGGAAGGCGTCGTTCGAACGGTATTGCAATCGGAACTAAATAAATAAAAATGATTTATTTTTAATATCGAGATATTGGCGGCATATGTATGTTTAGTAAAAAGATAAAAATTTATTAATTCTGCTTTCAAAAGCTCATACTTATGACGACACTTTTGTTGCTGAGCTTGTCGAAAAAACTTCCATTGCTGCTTTTTGCTTCACTTCTGCTGATATGATAAGCATAACACTTTTGCAATGAATTTCAGATTTCTTCGATTGCTCCTCTATTTCAACAAAATTTTGGAAAAAAAATCTACCATAATTAGAAAATGTAAACAAAACAACTTGAACCACAACGAAGTCACGCACAAAGTTTGAACATCTAGCTTTGTAGCAAGTGTTGGCAGCTGTTGTAAACAAAACAAACAGCGTTGCTGAATCGACGTATGTAACTTCCGCTCATCTCTATGTAGAGGATTTCTAGGGGGGACAGTTTTGGATCGCCACTGTCACGTCGGTTCGTCGGTGGTTGTGGTTCAGTGGAGGCAGCCACCCACCGCACTCAGACGGTATATCCCCGCACGCATGCGCATCACCGCCCAGGCGTGGAAAATTGACGGTTACGAGTATGCGCCAACTTCACAATGAATTGCCCTAAATCCCTGCATTCCACAAAATAATACAATTTGGCAAATGTTACCCTACATTAACACGCTATCTTCAAATTTGACTCGATTTATAGGAGCGAGCAGCTACATCAATCAATCCACCAGATAATCATACAGATATTGGAGCATGCAGAAGAAGTCATCATCTTGTTGAATTGCCTCATACAGGGGATAGACAAAATGATCGGGACAGGCAAAATTTTCACTTTCCAAAAAATGTTCAACTAGCTGTAACTTTTCGAAAAGTGCATCTAATATTCTCAAATTTTTACTGTAAGTTCTTCAACTAGTTGAGTATCAGTGGACAAAATTTGGAAAAGATCGGACAATTCTTCACGAAGTTATAAAGATTTTTGAAAAAGATAAAATTATCCGATAGCCAACTTTGAGCTGTTATATCTCCGGATTCAATGAACCGATTGGAATGAAATTTTGACCATTCATGACTTACATAATGAACTCTGGAAAACATTTAACTTAACTTGAAATTTTTAACAAGCGAAAAAGTTATAGCAATTTTATTTTTTTCACGATATTTTAGTAAATTGGTCTATTTTTAATATGTATCCCATTACTTTTTCAATTTATTGGCGGCTATGTTGTTACTTTCCTTCAAAACGCATTTATATATAAGTCAATTAGAGGGAAACTAAATGAACTGTAATTTGCATCTTGAATTTTGAAACGATGTTGATGTTTTGGATAATTTGGTGTTTTTTTTAGGAAAATAATCTAATCGTTATAACTTTCTTCCGTGTTAAGAATATTAAGTTAAGTCAATGGTTTTTCATAGCTCATTATATAAGTCATAAATGGACAAAATTTCATTGCATTCGGTTCATTGAATCCGGAGATATAACAGCTCAAAGTTGGCTATCGGATAATTTTACCTTTTTCAAAAATCTTTATAACTTCGTGAAGAATTGTCCGATCTTTTCCAAATTTTGTCCACTGATACCCAACTAGTTGAGAAACTTACAGTGAAAATTTGAAAATATTTGATGCACTTTTCGAAAAGTTACAGCTATTTGAACATTTTCTGAAAAGTGAAAATTTTGCCTGTCCCGATCATTTTGTCTATCCCCTGTATACCCAAATCTAAAAGATTCAGGAAAACGTAGAATGACTTAATGTAAGAAACAAATAGAATTTACACAACACAATGATAACAAAATTTTCATTAAATCCAATGATCTGCCAACATAGCACACAAGCATACAAGATGGTACTTGTGCTTTCCCCTTTGTTGCCGTATGAAGAAGGCGTATCACGTCGAACACGTGACGTATCAGCAAGACAAAAGTGAGTAATTGAAAATATTCGCGCGATCCTACCAGAACGACATGCTCAAATCCTGAATAAGTGAATTTGCATAATAGCATCGTTTGAATGCATGATATTGATTCGTCTCCTCAATGGAAAGATTATGAAGCACACGCTTCGTCGTGTCATATTTTCGCCTTCACACCTTTGCAAAAATCAGTATTAGCAGCGTGAAACAACTCTGCCTGCTTCCTTGTCCCCACTTCCCCATAGTTAATCATCGTGGAGGAAATGTAAAAAATATGAACTCTCGTGAAGCTTATAAAAACGGCAAAGGATTGCCAGAGCGGAAGTTGATTCCATTATTATTTTTTTTTCTGTTCTGAATCATTTACTCGTTCCATTTGATCCCAAGCAAAGCATTCAATGAGGTGTAGGTGATAGTTTACAAGGGTTGTAAGCTGACATCAGATATTTCCTTTAAGTTGAATATCATGCGCCAGCAACTGTTTAATAATTAGTATGTTGTATCCTAACTAATTGCAATGATGCGAAATCTGAAAACTCTGATAACAAAACATCTGCTTTGAAAAATGAAAATCGAATTGATGTTTTTAATTATATTAAAACACAACTAGGGGAACTTACGTATTTTCGCCAGTATTGTTCTCTTCGTCATGGGGGGTTTTTTGAAGCCTGCTGGTCTCAGAGTTGGCCTCAAATCCTTCCCAACCAAGCTGAGTTATATGCCCAAATTTCAGGGAATTCGGCCCACAAAAACCTCCCATGACGAAGAGAACAAATCTGCCGATAACACCCTTCGCTACCCTATTTCTTTCTCAAAAAATGATAAATACCTAATTCTTTTTTTGGACAAAACTCCCCTACAAGAGAGGAAGCAATGCTCACAGGAAGATAAGTGCGACCTACCTGCTGCTGTGATGAGAAGCACGCGACGATTCATTCCTTTGTTCCGTGTCTGTTTCCTCCGCAATTTCCTCCGGAGCTCGCAGCGTTTTTGATTTCCATAATCGATTTTAATTAGCTGTGCTTTGTTTTAAAATGCAATTCCTGCTTCCCTGCTGTACCTAGTATTTACGTTCACCGCCGTGCTGTGACACAGATATAGCTCTGTGTCGGATACACCGGTAATTGACATTTTATCAACTGATAATGGCACTGCTCTGTGAATCCGCGAGAGGCGTTGTGCATGCAGGGCGGGAAAGGGGAGTTAGAATAATGCAAAGCACAGTAATTAATTTTTCAACAACTTTGATCTCTCCGACTTCAACCCGTCGGTAGAGGTGACACTGATTGTTTGCCTTTTTCCTCCCAAGCTTTAATGGAAAAAAATAAATAAAATTGTGAATCATTACAAGCTATGAATATTATCTCACATCTCTCTGCGGTTACTCAGTGCATGATCTTATTACATAGTAAGGAGGGGCTCTAGTGAACTCTGGTTCTCTAGTCGGGCCGTTCCAGTCCAGTGTTCTCCGTTACATGTAACAACTGTCCGGTTAGCATTTGATCTACTATGTAGTAGTTGTTATTCTCCTGCTTATTCGAAGCAATCGGTGCCGATAGAAATGTTTAACCCTTAAGCATACTCCAGTTGTTCGTCATCAAAGATATTTTCGATGTATCGCTTCTTGTTCAAGTGAAATCTAAGGTCCCGTCACGTTCCACTTCGCTTTCGAGATATGCACGGTTGAATGTACATTTTCCATCGATAGTCGCTAGACAGTTAATCGGTGTTACCCTCTAGGAGCATTTATTCCACAAATGCCAGCTTTTCGTAGCGCGAGGTCAGCCATCCCAGATGGCTGTCAATAACTCTCGGCTGCGGCCGTCTTTCTCTGCTCTGTGTTCCACCCAGTGTCGAATCGCCAGATGATCACTGTGCGTATATCTATCGTCGACCCTCCAGCCTGAGCTATGGTTTAGATCCGTACTCTGGAAGGGCACATCAATGATGGCCTCTGCACCATTCTTACTGTAGGTTTGTTATGTAGCCTACGTTCGCGACATCTACATTCAGTCTTGCCATAGCTACGAGTAGAGCCCAGCAACTTGCGTTAGTCGAGCAGCTACCCCATACCACTGGCCAGACGTTGAAGTCTCCGCCGCGACCAAAGGACTCAATCTAATGCGGCGAATCTAGCATATACGAGGACTGGATGCATTTGTACACCCCGTTGATCGGTTCGAAGTGGAAATTATTATCTGGACCTTATATCCACGTTGTCGGGAGGAATATGGCAAGGGTCCGCTAATAGGGTGATGTCTGTACTTGACCATGAGACTGACTGGCACAACATTTTTTGTGCTTTCCCACAGTAGTTCAGGTTCAGCTGTGTAATCTCCATTATCGTCGGTTGTTTCAACCAACACGCGTGCCTGAACATTTAGATCCACCCGTCGTGTGACCCTTATTCGTCGTATACAAATCAGGCATTTTGATGTCGAGTTGAACTACCTGGCAATGTGGCCTTCCAATCCGCACTTCCTGCAGAGTTTCTCTCGGGGCCTTCTCGGGACGTCCACGACTTGTGTCCTTGCAGTGCCAATTCTAATTTGGCAGGCTACAGTCGCCTTTTACGCACCCTCTACTGAGAGCTTGAGCATGGCGATGTGCCTGCTGGGCCTTTTCGCCGGCGGATTGATGCACATGGTTCATCTACCTCACACTGCTGCTCGAGGACGGCTGCAAGCTCCTCAGCGTTAGTGATCTTGTCCAGGTTTTTACACTGGAGAGTCGCCTTCACCGTAAGGGCTCTCATCTGTACTTTCTCGCCCAGTACCTCTAGGCTTCCTAGGCACTGTCCTTCTTAAACGCTTCCTGCTTCAGCACTAGTATCTTCTCTCCGGTCCGGGTGCGCCGGATGATTTTTACATCCGCGTCCAGCTACGATTTTCACCCCGCATAGCCTAGAACACCTCGGTCTCAGCGTAAGTATCCATCTCGCGTCGCTCCTCCCACGCTTGCGAGCTGATTTCGATTCTCGTTTATTACTACCTTCTATTTCCCAACCGTGTTCCAATGCGGTATTTGTTAGGTCATTAACAGCTCCTTGCGTAAGAATTACCAGAGGATTCCTGAAAAAAATCTTAAGGCTTTTTTTAGGAAATTGCTCAAATCCAATTTCAAAATAAATTGCTGAAACATATTTTATAAGAATTTCCACAAACATTCACAAAAAAAAAAATACTAAAAAAATCTCAGTTTCGGAACTGACCGAAATCATCATAGGAATTTCTGAAAAAAAATGTAAGAATTCCCAAAAATAATTGCCGTAGAATCACCGTGACATTTTGTTTTCCAAAAAAATGGTCGAAGGAAGTCGCTGAGGCATTTGACGAATCAATTTTCAAAGGAATTGAGCATGAGCATGAGCATGAGCATAGATGACCGTACTATTCGTAGTTGCTACTCCGTGATTGACCAGAACAATCGAAGTTGCACAAGGAACCAACAGACGGAGCTTGGGAGTAGCTTACCGTCCTCAATGTGCATCTTTGAGAATTCCAAACTTTATTAGGTCAATAACGGCGCCGGCCACGTCCTTACGGTCATCGAGGAAGGAAAGGAATGTTATTATGACGTGCGTTGCTTACTAAAGACCGAGATCACCTCTGCGTCTCCACGTCTGTCATGGGAAGGACTTTTTGTTAGTGGGGAGGGGAAAGGGCGCATGATATGAGTTCACTTTGGTAAGTGGAGTGATTCAGGCAACCCTATTAATATCAAACCACTTATTTTCATTTGGACTAAAACAAAACACATGCCGACATCGAAGATGACGAACCATTCAGATAGTTTTCGAAGTGCGAAAATTAACGAAAGAGAAAATAAAGTGATTTGAACCAACGTGGCTTTGGAACTTGGGCCGACACTTGACGTGACGAACATTTCAATGTCTGTTGACTAAAATCGCAAAAAATGTTGTTTGTTGCATTTATCGTATCATAAATCGCCCCGTACGAAGATGAGCAGTCAAATAGACGACGACGACGACCGAATGAAAACGCGGCCTGTACACTTTGCCTCCAAAAACTCACTAAATGGCCCCGTACGAAGATGAGCAGTCAAATAGACGACGACGACGACCGAATGAAAACGCGGCCTGTACACTTTGCCACCAAAAACTCACTCCGAATCAATTTTCAAAGGAATTACCGAAGAAGTCCCCAAAGTAATAATCGAAGTTTCCAAAATTTCCCAAGGAATTATTGATGAAATTCCATAATTAATTTTCAATGCAAGTAACATGGGAGTTGCCGAAGGTTTTCCGAAATCATCTGTAGGAATTCCGAATTACTGAAGAAAGCTAGAAGCTGTTTATTTATTTAAAATTCAGGAAAGTGTTTGTGTTGTTTGTTTCCACTCTTTGTGTTTGCTGGTCACCCGAAAAGGACGCAGCCATATATAGCAGCTACCATCACCCGTCAACATTAGCCACCAGATGCCTCTGCCTTACCTGAATCATGGACGTAGACGTTGGTAGCGAAAGGAGGCCATTAGGATCATAGAGATCCTCAATCGACCTAAGAAACGGCCATTTGCCCAAGTGATCGACACTCGTGCAGTCCTCTGTGCTTATAGTGTCTAATGTGTTCCTATTGTGTGTGTGGTGGATTCCAAGGACACAGTTAATCTAGAATCTAGATAATTCCATGAACCATATAATACCTGGAATTCCCCCCCCCCCCTCACACAGAGCCCCGAGGTTTTACCGGTATTATTACCGAGCCATCACGACCGAAGTCTCTGGTAATAATACCGAAACTTCACAGAACTGATTAGCAATCTACCAAATTCACTCGTACTTACGTGCATGTTGAATTTTTCATTCAACTCGGAGGGGTTCTGTTGTCCAAAAGCATAATGAACGAAAAACGATTGTTCAAAAAGAACGTCGGAGTGCAAAACTAGTCATTGTAATTTAAAACGGAGCAATTTTTGTGTGTTACTGTGGTATTTTCGGATGTGTCAATAAAAAGGCCAAAGAATGATAGATTTTATTTACCCAAATTATGTGTGCTTCTTTTGAAGCGTGTCCAATTAGGATTTTACAATTTTATAGGGTTTTCAATTTTACTAGGATATCAAATTTCTTTGTGATGTCTCATTAGCTCATAAGTAGTTCTTTTCAATTTCATTTTCTGTGATATTTTTTGATGAACGGTGTAGTTTCGATAATATGAGGTCATCAATGAATGAGTTACCCACGAGTCCACGACTGAAACCTGGAATAGAAAAAGAACAATTGATTGATGCACCAAGCGAAGAGAAGAAGAAGTTTTGACATCCAAGCGCACTATGGGGGACTCCCATACAAGCAGCCGGACAAAAATATTTTCTTCATATTTTCGAGGATTTATTAGTATTCTGCAGTTGGTTCGACTAAAATATATTGTTTATGAACATTTTTAAACATCACAACCAAGTTTTGAAAAGGGCGTATTTTCAATATGGTCAAATAATTGATAATATATAAAAAATTTGAATTTGTTTTATTTTTTAAATCTTTATTTTGTTTTTTTTTTTTGTGCTTAGAATGATTAACACTATTGTGTAGTTACTTTCTAAAATGTTTGAGAATCGTCGTTTAATCTCAAGGGGTGCGCCCGGGCGGTCTCGTGCGTAAAAAACGCTGAATCTCCCAAGACCGCAATTTACCGCAGAATTTTGCATACAAAATCATTAGAGTAGACTTAAAGCTTGACCATAAACTGATTTTGAGCCTGGGAATGTTTGGGAAAAAAAAAGATGCCGATTATCAAAATTTGAATCTCATGCCTTTTTCAACTTCTTCTTCTTCTTGTACCTTTTATCATACAATGGTTTAATTATTTCACAAAACCACGTGTTTGTTGGAAAGCTTGCTTCATTATCTTACCAATGATGTATTGAAAACAATAGATAATGATGATAATAATTAGAAAATATCGATTTGAAATTATGTGTTGTTTTTTTGCGAAAATTACATTTTTTAGCTTTATTCAACTTTGATTCTCAATATCTTTGTTACTACATCAGCTAGGAACTTGAAATTCTAGATTTCTCTAAGTTTATATGTTTATTATCGATAGAAAATTTCAGAACAAGCATTAGTGGAAGTCACTTTTCTGATTTTTGTCCGCCTGATATCCTATAGTGAAGCGGTGTGCCGTCGATTAGATCCTCGTCGCTGATTGGTCGATGGATGTAAACGGCACACCGCTTGGATGTCAAAATTCTTCTTCTTACCGCTTGGTGCATCAATCAATAAATAATATGAATGAATCTTGAAATATTTCAACAGGCATGAAGAGTGTAGGTAAATGAGAATCACTGTGTGGTAGTTTGAAACAGGAAGCAGGAGCGTTTTGGTTTCCGCATACAAGCGTTTGTTTGTGTGTTGGAGGCCGGTTTTAACACTGAACCATGAAGAAAGTCTAATTCTTTTAGGTAAGAATTCTTAGATCTTTCAACAATGTTGTTCCCCAGCCTGTCCTGAGTCATCTGTGTCTCAGACTGTTTTTTGATTGGTAATAGTCCTGGTACTGTGAATTTGGATTCCAGTATCATGGCCCAATATTTTTCAGGCTCAGTTTAGAGCAAAAGAGAGGAGATTTGCTGATAAAGCAGAAAAAGCTGTACTACCCAAGTAACCATGACGCTTTATATAGAGCATTATTTTCGCTTTATAGTGTATTACATGACATGCGATATAAAGTTATTTTGTCATATAGGCACCATTAAAGTAGGTTTAAAATCGAAAGTGGCGCTACTATTGTTGATTTAAAGCAAGCTTTACTGTGGTGATTGCTAAAGCATATAAAACGCTTGTACCTTATAGCTAATGCAATCAAATCGTATGGAATGCATACTTGATGCATCATGTCAAAAAAGAAAAAAAAAAGTATGTTTTTCATTTTTCTATCTATTTTTATCTTCCGATACTCTCACTTTGATGTTTTTTATTGTATTTCGAGAATTGAACCTAGACTGCTGAAACTGACCACGATGAAACTCGGACGCGCTAACGCTGTGTGCTACGATACCATGTAATTTGCACCTGGAAAAATGTGCAATATAAGGTAACGTATACTTAGCTCGTGCCTTATTGAGTTGTGTTTTCAGCAACTCTAAAAAATGTGCCGGGGTCTGAATGCCATCAGTTATGTTACTCTCGAATATAAATTCGTCTGTGTTGATTCTGTTTTTATATACGTGCTCACTTCTGCCTAAAATACAATAAATAAGAAACAATACAAACAGCGCTTTAATTCTTCCTTTTATGAAATCGGAGCGTTATGTTAAATAAGGAAACCAATACCCCACATAATTTTTGTTCCCTCAGCATCTGATTGTTTTCATGTCCCAACCAGAAACCCAAAAAACCATACATAATATACATTTTCACACAGCAACATCTGAGCATGATAATCTAAGTGCTCCGCAGCAATCCATGAACATTTTGGTTTGTTTTTCTTTTGTTTTGAATGGTTCTGTTTCTAAAAGTGTTTTACAGTTCTTTTTTCGAACTGAGCGATATTTTTCTGTTTACAACGATGGAAGCTTTAGTAAAGGTATTGGCTTGCATTATTGATTGCTATAAAGCTTTTAACATGGTAATGCAATGAAACATTTAACAACGGCTCTATAGAACTATACAGAACTGTCAATATCTCGTAATGCTTCAATGCTTTCATAATGTAGATTAAACGCTTCATTATTTGACAGATGTAAAATAAAAGTTATGTTGCATTAGCTAAACTATAATACGATTGAATTAATGTTATGATATAATGCTTGTGGTTACTTGGGTAGTGTACCGGTTCTTCACACATGCAGAAAACTGATCGATCGCCGAGAAGTAAACATCTAATCTTTCTCAGGGTTCATCGGTTGGAAGCAGATGAGAAGTGATCGGGTTGATTCTAGTACACGGAGTAGGTGTAGGTACAGCGAGAAGCTGTGGAATTGTGTAGGTGGTATGATTGGACAATAGAGTTAATAAACTATAGAGGACGAATGTCGCTGGCGTCGCTGCCGAAACATCTCTTGCTGGCGGAGATAGGCCGGGCTATAAGTGTCAAAGCGAAAAAGTATGCAGTTTGACAGATAGATACCCGACATGTTTCCGAACGAGAACAAAGGGAACAGCAGCGACATTCGTCCTCTATAGTTTCTTAACTCTATTGATTGGACATACCGAGAAGAGAACACACATGATCGTGTCGTTCGTTGTAGGGGAGGTTCGTCCATGACGGCCAATTTGTCCCTTAAAGAGATAGGTAGTTGTAAACAAGCGAAAGGCAATGAGCAGTGCGATTGGTGGATAGCTCGGTGGATAGTTACTTCCGTTAATAATTCTTTTGGAGATCTATTTCGTTGAACCATCGTGAAACATGCTCCAGTCCTGTTTGGTTTACACGATGCCGAATCTCGTGCTGTGGAGACAGCGATTGTTGAGGATCCTAGGATGTGTTTTTAATTTGTTTGTTTCAGCCGTTTTGCTGAATGGGCCCAATCAAGAGTGCATCTGCTCACAAGTTCCCCTTGAGGAAGTGAGAGATAGCGAATCCCAGTCTGCGATCCTAACACGGCTGACCTGATCGTAAACAACCCATTTGATCAGGGTCGGCGCTATCGTTGGAACGTAAGCAGTGGAATGCAGGTCGGAGTACCTGAAATGAAGTACGATTAGTGCTTTATGAGTGCTGGTGAAGATTTGGATGAGGAGCCATTTCTGTTAAATGATTCGTCTAGAGAAGCTCGTAAATGCCAAAATCTTTGTTAAAGCAGACAAAAAACGATTTGTAAATTTTGTAAATAATTGCATGACGACCGTAATTTATTAGTAGATTTTTTAGCATGTGTAGTTTTTTTTTTTTTATTTTTTTCAAACTGTATTTTTTTTATTATTTTTTGAATATATTGTGATGCGTTTTGTAATAAGATTATAAATAGAATAGAAGTTGATTGGAAATATGTATAGAATATGAACAATAGAATACAAGAATTACAAAAAAGTAATACCAAAGAAATAATGCAACTCAAACAAACAATAATAAAAGCTAAACAAAACTTAACCCAACTTTTAAAACAGAAGAATAGTAATCATTTTTCACTGAATGAACTTCTATTTGTGAATATTTTTCATGATATTATCTCAATTTTTCCGGTTTGATTATTGGCCAATCAAACTACGGTGATTTTTCATCAAAGTGCACAGAATAATTCTCAAATAAAATTTCATTGGACTTACCTCATATTCTGCATCTCATCAGTTTTAATCATTTTTCAATAATAACCATTTGTCAGCTCCATACATCACAGTAGTAACACACACCAATAGACCATTGTTCGATTCAATTTCGAAACGCGCAGTAGTAGATCAATCGCAACTCCGACAAACCGTGAAAGATTTCAATCGATAATGTTACCGTGCTTTCATGTGAGTTTTAAACTTCAAAATTTTTGTAAATATGTTTTTAGTATACCGTTAAGTAAAATTTGTGTAAAAAGATTTTGTTAAAAATATTTTAATATGTAAATTTTGTAATTGTTGGTAATTGCTTTTTAAACAATCGTGTGGAAAATTGTGAGTGATGATAGAGGTTACCTTGCCTAGTGCTTGCGTATTTGATAGCTGGAGACCAGAGCATACGCAATGATGGTCAGTAAAGAGTAATTCTCTAAATAACGAGGAGTTGGAAACACAACGATGATAACCTATGACCCCGATACTCGACAATTATACTTACCCATCCACAAACTATTTCATTACTGTCTTTTGTATGACTGAATCTAGTACGTCGCGAGTGGAACGTTTCGTGTTTTCGTCAGTTCGCGTGAATTTATAAAAGTGTCGACTGCTATGTATAGGGAACTGCATGAAATTCTCTCCTTCGCTTTCACTCTAACAGAAATCTTGTAAACAACAAGGCCACGAAACTTCAAAATCCCATGTAAAATCAAAACAGTGCGGTGCCCTATAATGTGAAGTGGTTCAGAGTTAAGTGTGATTGGTCTTGTGATTTTGTGATTGAAACAAAAAAATATCCACGTTGTGTATATTTTTTTACCCGAGCTGGGGGAGAGTGTAACGATTCGTACACGCTAACCCTCAGTTACCCAGATTGATGTCAAAGCGACCCAGATTGAGCAAAACTGCAGTTACTCTAATCTGAGTAAAGGCACCTTTACTCTAATCTGGGTTACCGATGTTGGTGGCAAAATCTGGGTAACCGGTACCCAGCTCCTCCTGGACCTTGATTTGGTTATTTTATTTCCAATCTAGATTTTTGATAAAAAGCTCCTATTCCCATGTGCTGTTCACTTACCTGATGCAGGAAAACAGTTCCCAGGAAGTATTTTACTGTTTTCCCGTCATTTATCCTCATATTTTTCGTGGAAACATCCATAATTGCCAGCGTTCGCCTGACCGCTGCCGTATTTCCAAGCCGAAAAGTGACAAAGTGCCGATTACCCAGATCTTTACCCAGATTCAACCAATATGGGTTTTCGGGTTACCCGGATTTTGACAACTGTTAACAACATGAAAATCCGGGTAGAATCGACTCAGGCGATGGGTAGTTTCAGGTTGGCGTGTAGTACCCCCTCAGCAGGTTTGTGAGATTTTGTCGCGTTATAGTGTAGTTTCGTCTGTTTATTTATTTAAAATTCAGGAAAGTGTTTGTGTTATTTGTTTCCACTCTTTGTGTTTGCTGGTCACCCGAAAAGGACGCAGCCATATATAGCAGCTACCATCACCCGTCAACATTAGCCACCAGATGCCTCTGCCTTACCTGAATCATGGACGTAGACGTTGGTAGCGAAAGGAGGCCATTAGGATCTTAGAGATCCTCAATCGACCTAAGAAACGGCCATTTGCCCAAGTGATCGACACTCGTGAAGTCCTCTGTGCTTATAATGTCTAATGTGTTCCTATTGTGTGTGTGGTGGATTCCAAGGACACAGTTAATCTAGAATCTAGATAATTCCATGAACCATATAATACCTGGAATTCCCCCCCTCACACAGAGTCCCGAGGTTTTACCGTAGTTATACCATCGTTTTACCACTACCAAAGAGGTGAACCCTAACCCCAAAATGGGTCACCTTTCGCCGTGGCTACATCCGGCGAAGGCTTGGGCAGATGATGATCCGGCCATTCGCTACACCAGGCCGAGGACCACCCTAAGAGCTGTTCTCCAGTGGCCGCAGATACCCCGATTCGATCGGGCGATTAAGGTCGCATTGAACGAGCAGAAGAAGGACGAGGAAGGAGAGGTTCGGTGGATGAGAACAGCAGGAGAAAGGGGCCCCGAAGACAGAAGGTCAGATTAGTCTTAAGAAAGTGGGTGGAAGTAGAGTGACAGTAGAGAGCTAGGGAAAGATAGAGAGGAAGTGCACAAAGCTTGGAGGAATAAACAGGAGTGTGAAAAAGGCAGCTCAAGTGTTCTCCTGAATCCACGAAATAGCAAGGATAAGCGTGCCGACCCTGGGACTGAGGGTAAATACAGAGCCGCTGGGAAGGGTCACATTCTGTGACCCTCTCCTCAGCCAACGGTAGCTGTGGCCTAACCGCCGTTAGTTACACATACTTAGATAATGAAAGTCCAAAAAAACATTGTGAGGAAGTTCCCAGATTCATTGTCGAACGCATAACCAAAGGCTTCACTAAAAGAATTCCCAAATTAATTGCCTGAAGAGTAATTGGTGAATATCAAAAAATAAATTTCAATAGAATTGCTGACATTAAAAAAAACAATGCTTTAAAGACTACTAAAAAATTAGCAAAGGAACTCCTAAGAAAACATTTTAAAAGATTTGCCAATGAAATAAAAAAAAAACAAATAAACTCCTAGTCCTAATGGAATTGCCGATGAAATTTTCAAAGGATACGTGAAAGCTGTTTAGTATCAAATTCCAAACATCCCAGTAAACCACAGATCGTAATGGGAAGGGCATTCAAAATCGTATATCTTGCTGTCAAAAATCAAAATCGTAAAAATCGTTGGAACTTGTGTTAAAAAATGTCAAGTCCAATTGTATACAAATCGTTGCTGCGATTTGTTTCGGAATAAGTTTGTTGTGTATAGAGCAAGTCATAAATAGCGCTAAATGAAGTCGTCGCTGTTTGCATACGTTTACAAGTCATATTTAATGTTAGTAAAATTTGGTTGGAAATCGTAACGACTTAATGAAAATTGATGAAATCCGCGCTTCCCGGTAAAAGATCAATACACTGTAGTCATAATCTTTCTGAAACTGTGGTGTGCTGAAATTCATATCCTTGCTCCCTAGCTAAATATGTTCACAAAATTAAATTCAGAGCAAGTGGCTTTGTACGAATTTCGGCACCGCGACGAGGTGATGGGGTGATGTTGGATGCAAAATGGAATAAGCATCTCACTTGCCTTGATCATCACCGCCTGGCCGCTGATTATGTTTTGGGACTGGAATCATTCTCCCTACTAATAATGATATTCGGGCAAACTTTGGGAGTGTTCATAGCTACCGAAGGAAGACATTTGTCCCACAATTGGCTTCTTTGGCGGTGTTGAGATAATTCCATATTCTGAATCTGCACGCCAAACTGAGCCAAAATCCAAATTTTCATCAATTTTGGTGCCCGGGAACCTATTTAAAAATCAATTTGAAGTTTGTATGGAAGAGATTTGTCGAATCACCCCTCGTCGCATTTTGTACTGGGCGGAGCTGTCAAGCAGTTGCCCAGCTGTCAAATAGTGATTTCAAAAAATCTCTTCGAAATTGATTTTAGGTATCAAAATTAAGTTCTAAAAATCCGAAAAAAATCATACTGACTCAAAAAAAGGTGCTCTTTCGTATAAAATTAAAAAATCAATATATTTTCCAAAATTTAAAAACCCAATTATTCCTACATGAGCAGTATACTTTTCCCGCGACGACGACGACGACGTCGAAGCGTACACTCGAAGCGAGACTAATGTTGTAAACAAAACATGTTGTAATAAGCGCAAACCCAACTCGCTAGGAGTTGTGTATAAATTGACAGCATCATTAGGTATACTATATATCAGTACAGCATTGACTTAGAAAAAATAATGCATCCCGTCCCTCATATCATTCATGTAGAAAGGCAAAGGCAAGTTTCATAGGTGGTTTAGAAAGCTTAAGTTTATATTGGTCAACAATTGTGCTCTTCTCAAGGCAGATCAGTTAGTACAATGGTATGGGCTTAGGTTCACAATCTCGAGGAGCCGTGTTCTAGGCTAGCTGTCAACTTTTTTATAGCTAATTTCGGACATCGTATTTCATATCACACGAAGTCGTATTTTGTTCTTTCGATTGATTATTTGGGACATCGTAATGATGATCATATGAAATCGCAAAATGTCGTCAGAAATATGTATATGGCCTCCACTTTGGTACGTATATAGCAATTCTGTGCAGTTTATACGATTGAATAGGTTCTTATATAGTAGTGTATAACACAAATTATACAGACCAAAATGTTTACTGGGATATTACCAAATAAATTCTTAAAGAAATTGCTGAAGTGGATCCAAAGATATTATCGAAGAAATTTGCGTACCGTAATCCGGGGTAACATTGATCAGAATTTTCGATCTTCCTTGAATAATTCTCTTGTTTAAGCAAACGTTACATGTTTTATATTTTTAAAACAAGTACTGGCCCTCTGAGTATGTGTTAAGCTACTCGAAAAAGTATTGTAAAACTTTAAAACATGTTTAAATAGGTTTTAGAATCTAATTTTTGATTTCGTTGATTTGGGGTAACATTGATCATGTCAGTGATCTATGTTGGTTTGTGTTGAAATTACCCTTACTTACTAAATTTGGGGTCGCCGATTTCGAATATGTTGTCCAAATTCTTACAAATTATGTACTTATTGAGTAATTTTAGGAATAAAAGCCTCCAAACTGCGAATAACGCCTAAAGGTAGGCAATTGCTTAAAGAATAGATAGCCGACTTTCAATAAATCGTATATTTCATTGAAAAAGAGCATTTTCATAAAAGTTAGGTTCATAAAATCCAACTCTAGGATATCATATTAAAGTAATACAGTGATTTCGAACCTCATATTCCATCTAGTATTCACGCCAAGCATGAATGTTTGACAATGTACCTCATTGCGTTACGAAACACAGTTATGGAAAAATCGATTTATTTCAATGTTTATGTAGTTCAATTTTCATGAATTGCATGCCATTTAATAGCTAAATGATAGCAGATTACGATATACCATTCGATAGCAGAAACTGATTCAATGTAAAATGCTCGTTTGAACATTTCATGAGGTCAGTCAAGCTGATCAATGTTACCCCGCTGATCAATGATACCCCGTTTTACGGTAACCCAAAGGAATTACTGAGAAATTTCCAAAAAACAAATGAAATAAATTCCAAAATAATTTCCAATAGATGGGGGAGAATCGACTGTATTCTGTGCAACTCGGATTTTGACGGCTACGCAGTCTTGTTAAATCAAAACGAGTTGTTATCTAACCCGACGTTTGTGTCGAAACGTCGGGTTAGATAACAACTCGTTTTGATTTAACAAGACTGCGTAGCCGTCAAAATCCGAGAATAATTTCCAATGAAATTGACGAAAATATTCCCTGAGGAATGACCGAAATGATGTTTTACCGAAAACACAAATTTCTTATATTATACGTACAAACCAGACTCGATACAATGTTAGTTTTACGTAAGTCATAATTTGCGGGCTAATTTTTGCAGCGACGCAGTAGGTCATTATTCAAAGAAGTTGAGGGTGAATCGGTATTTCCTTTTACAAAAAAAAGCAAAACAACCTGGAAGCCACTGAAACTGGCACCCTCTAGGCACCCCCTAGGAAAAAAATCCTAGATACGCCAATGCACAAAACCTTACTTACTATCTATATATATAAAAATGCAGCGGCATACGTGGGACCGCGCATAACATGCGAACGGAAGGCCCGATTTGGATCATCTAAGTTTTGTTCTGTTAGTTTTCACCCAAGGAAGGTATATGAGGCAAAAAACATGGACATATTGAGAGTTTTTGAAAATCGATTTTACTTACTTTTTGAACGGGGACTTGGACTCGGCTAGGGACATGAAATGTCAAAAATCGCAGTAGGCAAGACAAAGTTTGCCGGGAACAGCTAGTTTCTCTATATATTCCAAGGATTGGGCAAGATACTCTAGAAATATTTCGAAACAGTTCTGCAAAAAATGGTTTTGGTAAACTAACTGAGAATACTCCTGTGACTTTGCAAGAGACATACTTATGAAATGCACTTAATTTTTTTCAGGGAAATTCCTTTGGACTTCTTGCTCTAAAAGAATTTTGTTAGCATTTTATTAAAAATTTGGTCAGACTTAAAGTGGGAATTCTTCTAATAATCTTTGCAATCGATCACAAATACTTGCACACGTTTTACAGAAAGTCCTTAAAATTCCACCTTCAATATTTTTCATAGATTCCTTGAGAAATTTCTTAGGATTCACAAAACCACAAAAAAAAATCCTAAAAGAAGAGCGAAAAACGTATGAAAGTTAGTCGGTAATATTCTTCAGGGGTACGAGTATCTCTTACATGGACTTGAGCTTGTAACTTGTTAAACATTAAATACAATGAGCTACAACACCTAAAAACATGGAAATGAAATCCCATTATTTGTTATTCCCTTATTGACTCCAGAATTTCCACAGATGTCTTAGGTATTTCCAGGTGAAAAAAAGTTTCTGGATAACTTCATGTTTCGAAGTAGTAGATACCCTGTTTGATGTTTCTCGTGATGGTGGCCTTGTTGTTAAAAATATGTTTTTGGATGACTTGCGGTCAGCACTTTTTTTTATTAAATTTTGGCTCGCAAAGACAATTGGTCTGAGGATTGGATTGAAAATGTGGTTAGCACAAATGTATTGGTGAAGACGTGATCTTGATAGGGGATTAATGATTGTATGCTGCACTTTGTCACTTGAAGTGTTTTTTTTATGTTTTGGTAGATTCAGATGAAGTGATATCCTTTCAGAAAGCATAACTCGGTAGCTACTTTGGTACACATGTCTTTTTATTGTTAATCTCTTATCACCTTTATTAGGGGGAAAGAAAGAAAAGGTATTTACATTTTTTTTAAGCATCACTTTACGACAACGTATTTTTATAACCTGTCACATCCGCTAGGAAAAGGTATCACGCACTTAAATAATTTAAATTTATGTCGGTTGAATTTTGTTCACTGATCCGAGCTTTCCGTTGTTTTATGGCTTCTCACTTCGTATAACAGATCTGCATACAAGCGCGCGTAACAGCGTCTGATGGTTTACGTTTATGCGCAAGAAATGATGAAGTTAATTCTCTACACGCCGGATGTACTTCAGAGGTTCAGTGCTGCTGCTTCTTCTCCTGGGTAAAACCATATTGTCGTTTGGTGATGTGCAGCATGACTACAATGATGGCTGGTGGTGTGTGGTTGCGCAGAGACCACAGCACTCTCACAAAGCCTGGTTGACTGGTTACCATGCTCTCTATATGCGATGCGCCCATCGTCCCAAAGGTGCTTGCAGGATATGTTTTAGACGAAGATAAACTGCGCCTCGCCGGAGGAGCACTTTTTCGGAACGGCTCCAGTTAACCTAAGCCACTTTCCATGGCACGTTGGCGTGACCAGAGAGGCGAACCGCGTATTCCGACCAGTAAAGCCCTCCCCTAGGCAACGGCCCGGTACGGTTCGCTGCGGTGCTTTTCTGCTGCTGCTGATGCTGGGATGTTTCTGAAAACTCCGATCGTAATCATCAATGTGAGCATTTCCATTCTCATCATCATCATCATCATCGTCGTCGTTGTCGTCGTCGACGTCCTCATTGGATACGTCTGTTATGGAGTTCTTCTCGTAAGAGTCCCGCTCGGTTGTTGTGCTGTTCGGGGTGGAAGAGGGCCCCAAATCACAGTGAACAACAATGCGGTCGCCCTCTAGCAGGGTTTTGTAGTTTGGGTCCTTGTGGCACTGTTTAGTCACCTTCATGATCAGGAAAGCGATGCAGTATCTGAAAGCGAGAAAGATTACAATAAATTTGATTAGAAAATTGAATTATTGCACCCTTGTTTGTGAAACTGCATAAGTAAGAAACTGCAATCCATGTACATGTAGGGACATTTTTAGTCAAATTATCTCGTGGATGACAGCAATCTCACAGAATTTAATAAACCATTTTTGGTTTAATATTTTTTTATTATAGAGGTTTTAAACCATCTGGTTCATTCGCCTCTGGGTTTAATATATATTTTGTCTAAATAATCAAAATAGTTATTTATGCAACGAGTTACAATTTGAAGTTTACAGTACGAGTCGAGTCGTACATAGTCCTCGGAAGGCGGGCAGGGTCAACCCCCACGATAGCGCCTATTTGTTCTACTAGTATCAAGAACTAATACTGCGATCACCGTGATTTGACCTTTCGAAGGCTTAGGTGCTATAAGCCAGTACCAGAAAACGTTGCTGACAATGTAGCCTCCACTTGCCCCGAACTTTCAGGGGATCCCTTTTGTTTATCGTTTTTTTTTAATTCTTAATCGCTTAACCTAATTTACAGCTCTTTTGTCCACTAGGGCACTACGTGAGCGATTCCAATTGGACGCTGCAATTACACATTGTACAGCGCCTAAATGTATTCTATTTTAATTCTACTACACTGAGCGAAAAATTCACTTAAATTCTACTGGAAATCTTATGTAGATTTTTTCCATCTAACTTGACATTTGAAACTTAAATGATTAGTTAGTAAAAATATTCTACTGAAAAAATCCAATAAAATTTAAGTGTAATTTGATGTAAGTGTGATTTGATATGAATTAAAAATATTTTTTTAGTTTAAATGTACTGATTTTTGCTATTATTATTAATTGGCTTATTCTAAAAAATGGTAAATTCTAAAATTTGGTCCGTCTCTCTGCGATCGGAGACCACCAAATGGATCCCTTGAAATAAATGGAACATCGAATATGACAGAACATATTGGCATCATCACATTCATGCATGGTTCGTTAGTGACAAAAACACGCTTCTATTTTGTATACTATCGGCTGCAGTAAAACCCACTTGAAAACTATATACAATTTATAATACGATACAGTGCGAAATTTCCAATAACTTTTCTCTGGAGTTTCACTATGTTTTCAAGCGGCTTTCACTTAGTTCATGTAAGTCTATTGAAAATTAATTTTCGAACGGTTACTTGACTTTTTCCAGGGAAATTGAAATGAAATTTCCTCTCAGTGTACATATATCGAACTAGTGCCTTTGTGCTGCTTCCACTTGTCTACCCTCACGCAAAAACGGCTACGCTCATAAATGTGTTCGGCCTGCACATTTTTAGTAAACATCCATGCCGCACAATGACTGTGTTGGAAACACACATTTTTTAAAATTGCTCGTACGCTCACATGAGCAAGTATTTGGCAATAATTTCGACATGGCAACCTCACTGGGTTTATAAACCACCTTCAAATACCGAAAAATAATGATATTTTGCAAAAATGTGAGCGTACGAGCAATTATAAAAAAATGTGTGTTTCCAACACAGTCCCTGTGCGGCATGGGTGTTAACCAAAAATGAAAGTTTTTATTTTAGAGAGCTGTCCACGATAGAATGATGAAAACGATGATACTGTGGGATGCTGTTCCTTTTCCAGTCCAATTGGGGGTCGTCCATTATGAGTTGCGGTTCGCCGATATCCAATTTCCGGGTCCGTTAGAGCTATATGCTCCGAAGAGGGTCAGGTGTCATCTGCTCTCGGGGGGAAGAGCAACTGGCGAAAAATTGCAAGTGCCGGGGCTGGGATCGAACCCATGACCATCCGCTTATGAAGCGAACGTGTGGACCACTACGCCACGGGCCCCAACAATGTTTAGCGTTTGAATTATCCATAACCACTTTTCGAATCCACGCGCGACCTATTCTGTGGCTCCAAGACGATTTGAGTGATACCGTCGTTGGGGGTGACAATGGGCCAGAAGGACGAGATTGGGTCAAAACATAATCTGAAATATCTCACCAAATATTGCGAATATCGAATCAAAAATTTTATGGTTTTATCCTTGTGGTTGCCAGCAGTTCCTGTCAAAAAATTAGGTTTCTAGAGCAACAGGGATGGCAAGGCACGCAGAAGCTGCGCCCATTTACGCTCATCTTTCACTGAAATACTCAGTTCCATTAACCTTACAAAAGAGAAGAGAAAAACGCACAATAAAATGTACATAATTGCTCTCACGCAGAGTTTTTGTGTGGGTGACTAGAGTGCTACGTGAGAGCAGTGAGAGCCCGCAAGTCATAATACCAGTGCGTAATTTCTGCGCGCACGCTGAAAAAACAGAACTCAGTGCACACGCTGAGTGTACAAAGGGGTCAGTGTTGTTGGAGTATGTCAGTGGGTCCGAAACCCGCTAAGGGGTATCAAATCCTGTGATATCAGAGACAAGCAGACGTAACATATATCTCAGGGTCCTGATTACTTACAGTGTTGGTGTGCTTGGTAATATTCTTAAGCTGGTCAAGGACTTACAGCTGATGGATAATTTGATTCGAAATTCCACCAACAGGCGGTGCTGGTAAGCTAACAAATTTTATGTATATCAGGATCCTGATTACTTATAAAGATGGTTTCTTCGGAAAAGCTGTGTGGTAAGTCAAGGGCTTCTAGTTTGTTTATCATTCGATGCGAAATTTCGTATCGATGAAGCACTAATTACAAATATTGCAGAAGCTTGTAAATGATTGAAATGTTCAAAAATAAGTTCAGCAAGCTGTAATTTACTTCGCTTGGGACTTATTTTAGTCAAGTTAAACAGTAATCAAAGACCAATATATAACTTACACATGTACAAAATTTTATTTTATTTGGTTCACCAAACCCTAAGATATAGTAGTTTAATGAACGGCAGGGAAGTTTGAAGTATTTGTCTAGAAACGCTCCAACTTCAGGAATCCCGTAACGTGGGTAGATCACCTTATAATGGTGCGTTACGGCGTAAGATCTACCATAACCAATTTTGATTTCGTAATTCTCCAGCTTGGTTTAAATGCAGGAAAATTATAAGATCAAAATTTGGTTTACTTTTCTGTGTTTTGTTTTATTTTTGTATATTGTTTTTCACTACTAATATACATTTTTTCCGTGTTATTTACTTGATTTTAACTTCAACTTTAATAAAATAACGATTTGTTTCAGCGCTGTTCAGGTAAATAAAGGTGAAATTGTAATGTAAGTCAATTAACATTCTATGTATCATAATCATAATATTTATTGTTTCAGGTAAAATTAGGTAATTGGTCAATTATATAATTAAATATATTCAAATTATATGATACTTGGGATATTGGGAGGGGTAGCCTAAGGAAACTAAATGAACTGGTTTCTGGACAAATGTTCGTGGGGTGGCCAGACTTTGTCACGAGATAACAACCATCGTGTTGTCTTCCGAAGGTCTCCAGTAACTTAAGCTTACCCTGCTACAACAAACCATCAGGTGGATCATTACCTTCCGGTATGACTCTGCAGGTAATCCTTGCGCTGATGGTGGGTACACAATCATCATCATCATCATAGAAACGCTCCAACTTCAGGAAGAGTTAACCAACCTCTTGTAGCTTTCTAGTTGAGGAAATAGCGGTCGAAATTTGAGAATTTTTGGTGCACTTTATGAAAAGTTACAGCTTGTGAAAACTGTTTAGCTAATTTCACTAGTTTACAGCCTTTTTGAACTCGGTGAGCTGATGATAATTTTTGGTGTTGAATCATGCTCGAGTTTGAAAACGCGAAGGAAAAAAAATACAGTAGAGCGGATTTTTTTTTCGACTTCTCATACAAGGTCGATGATTTGAAATCAATTTTTGTTTTATTTTTAAGCAAAGTCGCTCAGTTCACACATCTCATTCTTCGTAGTCAATGCTCCGATTCAGCTGAATTTTTGACTGTAACTCACCTCATATGACATGTCAAATAAACGTCGAGAAAGAATTGTTAAATTGTTTTTTTTTTTCTTATTGAAAAATATACATTTCTTCATACAATTTTTGAAATTTTGGTAAAATTTAAGAATACTGTCCCCAAAACTTGACAATATCTTGAATTTCATCAATCTGACGAAATACCTGCATTCAGATGATCGAATAGCATTATATTTAGCTTTTAATTTATGTAAAAAGATTTAAAATTGGTTGAACAAAACGCACGATATTTGGGTTTTAGTAAATTCCATATTTTAAAAAGTTGTTAAACTCGATATTGAGCTAGAACTCAAAAACTTGTCTACTTAAAATTTTTTGAAGCTCGGTTTCGAAATCAGCGCTAAATTATGCTTCAAAAATTTTGGTCTTTGACAGAAGTTCACGACTTTCGTTTTATTTTGTTAACCAGTGTTATTAAAATGTGTATGCTTTCAATAATTTGCAACTAGCTTCGCCAAGCTGCAGAAACTCGAACCAAATGGTAATTATTCTGAAAGCCCTTGATCTACCAAACAATATTGTCAAACACACCATCTTTCTAAAAAATCAGGATGTTGAGATATGTGAAATTTCAAATTTGTTTGTTCTTTAGGATCCTGAGATATATAGGATGGAAATTTTGTCAGTGTTGCATCTGCTTGTCTAAGATATCATATAAATCACAGACAAAGAGATGTTACACTAACAAAATTTCAATTTCATATATCTCAGGACCCTGATTACTTAGAGAGTTGGTTTATTCGGTAAAGTTGTTCAGTTGGTCAAGGTCTTTCAGATTATGCGCCGTATGATTCGTGATTTAACTGCTAGGCGGCGCTAGAGAGTGCACAAATTTTAAATTTCACATATTTCAGCATCCTGATTTTTTAGAAAGATGGTGTCTTCGGCAATATTGTTTGGTAGATTAAGGGCTTTCAGAATAATTATAGTTTGGTTCGAGTTTCTGCAGCTAGACGGCGCTAGTTACAAATTTTCAAAAGCATGCAAAGTTTAATAATCAGCTTATAATTTTTTAATGAGTTGTAATTTTTTTTATAAAGTACGAGTGAAAATGTCCATAAGAATCGATAACGGGATGGTTTATGAACAGACAACTTCTCTACGGTGGTGTGTAAAGCTTGTTTCACTCAAATGCCCCAGAAAGTGTGATCAAGTTGTTCCATTGCAGTGAATGTTTAACTTCTTTTATATCGTTCCGAATCCAATGAGTATTCAACATGCGCTATATAAAGATGAAGTTTGGGGGATATTGAAGGAAAATTTGCTTTCCAGAATTTTGGTATGGAAGGTGAGAACATATCCAAAGTGTTGATTGCTGATAGACTTTATGGGGAGCTAGTAATAGCACAAACATATAGGCAACTTTTTATCAATATCTTCAAAATGTATTCGTTATATTTTTTGTTGCGGTAGTACAGTTCCATGGTTTTTATAAAGTCAGAGTCCTTGGATTTACCATCTCTGAAGCTCTGAAGCGGTATGCGAATGATGAAAGTTTTGGGTCAGACCAGGATAATACATCTGCCATTATGTCCGGCAGATTATTCTCCGGGGACGATTTCTTTGCCAAATGTTTTTGAACCAACTTGTGCCGTTTATGCAGTTATTCACCAGCTTGTTCGTAAACGAATCTCAGCGGATGTGGCTTCTTTAGTTTTATTGAACAAATAACAAATTTCTTAAGTTTAGATAGAAACAAGTTTAGATATAAGTTCCGATTTGGAAACACATGTAGTGCTCCACGAAAAGAAAATTGTCGTTTCCGAAGATTTCGTGCTGATTGTAATGACTGTAACCGGTCTCAGAGTCTGTTGCAACTGCTATGGGGCTATCTATACACCACGTGGTCATTTTTTTGGGAGATTCCGAAACCCCTCCCCCCCCCCCGCGTGGTCTTTCGTTCATACAAAAAAAATGTATGGACCGCGGTCTTAGCCCGAAACCAGCCCCCCCCCTCAAGGTGACCATGTGGTTTATGCATGGCCCCTATATGTACGATGCAGCTTACTTCTCCATCCATTTGTTCGACATCTTTCAACTTTAGTTGGACGTCCTCCAACTCCAAAGTTCGCTTCAAATCTATTTCGATGAGGTCACGAATTTTGATACTACTGGATCTGGAAAATGAGTGTTGATATTTTTTCGAAAGTTCATCATCGTTTGCCATGTACTAGAATATAAAATTTGTGTTCTTGCTTAACACATATCCGCCCAGCGTCCTATTTATAGAACAGATGCCCCGAACGCCCAGCGTCCTATAAATAAGACAGCCCTTTGGATGTGAATATCTCCAGAATTATGCAAAATTTTAGAATACTTTCTTCAGAGAAGATGTTCTCCCCACCCGTACCTTGCTCATAGTGAACAATATAGTACGTGACTGGTTCACTAGGTGGCGAAAACGATGCTGCAAAGAATGCATATTGTCACAATCTGGGAGCCTGAGCATCATTTCCAATGCGAAAAAAAAGTATTTCCCTGGAATCTTGACAATGGTTTATAATTTACAGTTCATTTCTTCGGCAGAGTTGTTAATCACACATTCCTTAGGATGTGGAGGTGGTAGCAAGGATATTTAAATTCAAGATAACGACTTAGGTTCCAAGATGGCGATAAAAACTCCAGAATATACTTCGGATACTTCGGATACTATGCAATATGGGTATCTATCGATCAGGCTTCACAAGTAGAACTCAAAAATGAATATCCGACGCCTTTTTGAAATCAAAGATGGCGGACCATATTAAATATGGCGGCCATTAAATGGCAGTTTAATCTATAATACCATGCAATATGGGTACATATCTATCGATCGGGCTTGATGAGTAGAAATCAAAAATCGATATTTTACGCCATTTTGAAATCCAAGATGGTGGACCATATCCAAGATGGCGGCCACGGAAGGGTAGTTTGATCCATAATACCATGCAATATGGGATCGATCGATCGGGCTTCATGAGAAGAAGTCAAAAATCGAAATTTTACCCTATTTCGAAAACCATGATGGGTATCTATCGATCAGGCTTCATGAGTAGAAGTCAAAATCGATATTTGACCCTATTTCGGAATCAAAGATGGCGGACCATATCCAAGATGGCACCCATGGCATGGTAGTTTGAGCCACATGCAATATGGGTATCTATCGATCGGGCTTCATGAGTAGAACTCAAAAATGAATATCCGACGCCATTTTGAAACCCAAAATGGCGGACCATACCCAAGCTAGTGGCCACGGAATGGTTGAGCTATAATACCATGCAATATGCGTATCTAAAGGGTAGATGGTAGGGTAGCGGGTAGGATAAAAGGTGGAGCAGACGGTCGGGTAGAGGGTTTGGGTGAATGATAGAGTAGAGGGAGTTGAGTAGAAGGTTAGGGTAGAGAGTAGGGTAAACGGTACGATTAAGCACAATATAGACTAGTGGGTACGGTAAAGGATATGGCAGTGGTTATAATAGAGGATAGTTTAGAGGGTAGGGGAGATGGTAGGGTTGAAGGTTATGATAGAGCGTAGGATAGAAGGTTGGAATAGAGGGCAAAGAAGATAGTATGGTAGAGGCTAGAGAATAGGGTGAAGAATTGAGATGAGATTAGATGAGCTGAAGTTCTTTTTTGAGATACCTTAAGGAATTTTTTGCAGGATTTCTTCAGGCATTCCTTTCGAGAATCTTCTCAGGTTTATTCCCGAGATTCCTTTAAATATTGCTTCCGAGATTGCTGTATGGATTGTTCTGGAGTTCTCTTCAGGGATTTTTGCAAGCGTTGTTTTGGTAAATCCTGAAAGGATTGTGTTAGTTATTCTTTCCTGCATTCTTTCAGGGATTTGAGCTGGAATTCCTTCAAAGATTCCTTCCACGATTCCTGCTGTTTTTCCTTAAGGGATCCCTCCCGAAAAAAAATAAATAAATGTTTCTTCCGAGATTGCAACCCTAGATCATAGAGACATCTTCTATGGTTCTTGCAGGAATGTCTGCTCAGCTTCTGGCCGGTATTGCTGTCATGATCTCTCTAAGGAATACATCAGGTATTCTTTACGGGATTCCTTCAGGAATAACTTCAGGGATTTCTGCCAGAATTGCTTTAGAAAATCCTGAAAGGATTCTTTCAGAAATTTTACCCAGCATTATTTAACGGATTTCTTCTGGAATTACTTCACAGATTAATTTAAGTATACTTTCAAAGTGTTCTGTCGAAACATATTCAGAGAATCCTAATGGAATTCTTTCTATGAGCCGGGATCCTCGCTCGGGATTTATACAGCAATTCCTCCCGGGATTTCTTCTGTAATTATTTCAGGGATTCCTACCAAGCTTTCAGTTGAGATTCCCTCAGAACTCTACCAGATATGACTCTCAGAATTCCTTCTGTATATCCTCCCGGGATTCATTCGGGGATTTCACATTATCTTCTCAATGTAACTTTGATAGTGCCCGGAATAACACCATAAAATTCACATATTGTTCACGAATAAACAATCATGGAGTAGTACAAACATAAGTGGAGAAGCCGTGTAGAGTATATCTGGTTGAAATTTTATATCAAAACATGGAATGATGATGAACCTGGGCGTGTTAGTAGATTACCTGTAAATACGAGATACCAAAGACGACCATATAGTTGAGGTCGAAATACGTATCTGTCAAAAGAGATAATTTAAATGGAACATTACTTAACACGATTTTGTTTTTTTAAATATAAAAAAGGTCTGAAAAGTTTACGTATGGTGAGTACGTAAAGAGAGTTTGTGGGGTGCTGAAGGAAAAACTCAATTACTTTATTAGAAATAATTATCTGTGTAAAATCTTACTTCTAAAGTATTTTAAAGTTTGCTTATGCCACACATAGTGAGCTCTCTTTATTTGATTTGTTAAAAAAATGAGAAATATTGAACACTGCAGTCGAAAATGCATGAAATTACAAGAACCATGCATTGCATACTTTTAGGCGTTTATCGGGTTATATTTCTGCCCCAATTTATAAGTCCTTTTTCTATTCTTTTTGAGTTGTTATCACCTCTCTCACTTGTTTAGAACTGCATTTTATCTATACGGATCAGAATATAACGATAGCGTAGAAGTTGTGCTGAAATAGAACTCAAGAAAATTACCAGATATTGAGGACCTACAATGAAGAATTTTTTTGGAACTACACCATAGACTTCCATTTTTTTCATCAAATCATGCTTATTTTATTGGAACTTGACATTTGATAACAAATTTATTTGAAGATTCAAATTCAAAGACACATTGGGCGTTAACGGGTTAACCAGGCGCAAGATACCTTAATATCTAGCTTTGCTTAAACCAAGTCGTGTTTTTAACATTAAGGAAGACTCAACAAAAGTAGTTTCCGGCGGTTGTTATCTTTCTAATGTGGCCAAAGTATTTTTGTCCATGCCTCACCGCCATTTCGCAGTCTTTTTAGAAGCTTCCTAACTGCAAAGTTCTTACTTTTATAAGCCGCCTTTTCAGCAACTCCCAAAAATGATTAAGATGAGCCTTTCTGACCAAGATCGGGTCGTATTTAGGCTTTTGTTTTTCGAGAGAGGTTTTCGAATTATTTTGTTTTCTGTCCGACACTGCCATGGGTAACTGGTTTTGTGATTGATGACTTCGTTGCTGGTAAACCAGATTTGGAACGTTCAACAGATGTTGTCTGCAAGACACATAAATTATTAACGAAAATGTAACATGTGTTACAACGAAAATAAATTGTATACATTTTATTTTCTGTGTTTTAAGAATTTGTGGTGTGAATATAGTCGCCCTATTATCCAATCCCTTGCACTCGACTATAACCTCAACACCTTGTCGTACTTCCCATTCTATTGTAGAATTACATTTCCATAGTTTCTCGACCAAAATCTGTACGACTACCCAAGTTGCACATATCAATGATTTAGTTGTATTAAGTCCAAATCACATGTTTTTAGCTACAGTTGAAAAATGACGGTTGAATTTCAACGATCAAAGTGATGTTTTTATTGTTTATGTGTATATCCCACCTGCTTTTGTTCGGATTTAAGCTAAATCCTAGTCATCTGTTACTGTGTAACGAAATTCATGCACCAGACAGCGATCTCTCTGACATTGTAAGAGTAAGCATCGGCCATCGACAAGCAAAATATCTACCGAGAAGACAAGAGTGCGCTTTGCGTTCCCACTTTCCCAGATAGATTCTAGCTCAAAACCATGTGGCGTGTGTGGTGTGGTGGCTAATATGCGAACCGGAGCGAAGAAGTTGGGATTTGTGCAACGTTGTGTAAGCATTCTGCTCTGCGCTCGCTCCAATGCAATGCAATGTGTTCACGTTACACATGTTTACGTTTGGATTTCTACACCGGCTGCACGTGACTGGAGTCGGAGATGAGCTTTATCAGCGGGAATATGGTATTTGCTTTTCAATGAAATCATCCCGACGGAAAGACAGACCTAAAGCTCTCGCGAAGCTACCTGCTAACAGATTGTGCTATTTTATATCCGTAGTTTTTTTTTCAATAAGTGTAATATCCTAGATCTGCAACATCTCAACTATTTTTTGTGGATTCTGAGTTTTTATTGAATGGAATGCTTTTATCCACTTGTCAGTATACAACCAGATTAGGTTAATTGGATTGAATTACATTCTCAAGTAAAACAAATAGCGCCTTAGAAATATAGAAGTTCAAAAGTTTGCTAGATCTTCTCAACAATTGGTATTAAAGACTGCTCTCAATTATCCGGAGTTCCATTGAAAAATTTCCTAAATATTTATCCAGCAATCGGAATGCCAAACAACGATGAAATTCTTAATAATTACTAGTTAGTTTTAGTTTCAGAAAATACCAAAATATCAACTTCAACTTTATAAGAGCGAGAAACTAGCAAAAAAAAAATGTTTTCTTGTATAAAACTTGGATGGAACCTGAAAAACCTTGATCTGAGTGAATGTGATCTAATTTGAATGCAACGTTGGTCCATCCTATTATGTATCTCGCGTTTAGCTACATATGGGTGTATCAGGTATCAGGTATCAGAAGGCCGGCTCCAGAGGCATGTTATCCTCCATTTGGGGCATTTGTGCCATCGCCAAAATAACAGCCTATTTCATCATCTACCTGAGGGAAAAGGAAGGAAAAAGGATTTGGATGGGGATAGGGACAGGTAGGGAAATAGGAAAAATACCCTGGAAGAGGGTACTAACGCACAAGCGTACCACAATGGGTTCAAACAGCGCCCTGAAAAGGGCATTGTAATAACGCATAAAGCGAAAGAGAGCCTATAGCTCTTTACCACAGCGAGTTAAGAACAACAGAATATCCTGAAGATTCAGGTTTCTGAAGTCAGTTCCACTTAATAAGTGTTTTTCGAGTAACGCAGTTGTGCAAAAACTGGAGAGTTACATATCAAATGATACGAAGTTCCATAATCGGATTCACAGCTATCACAGGCAAATGAATCAGCTTGCTGAATATTCGCCATGTGATAGCTGAGTCGGCAGTGGCCAGTCAATGCTTTGACCAGCATGCTGCAATTCTGTTTAGACAGATTAGTTAGATACTTCGCTACCCCTAGAGATGGCTCAGCACTATACAATTTGGTTTGACGACATGACTCCAAACTATTCCAATATTGTCTGTATTGAGTGACAGCCCAGGTGTGAATCTGAAGCTTAATCCAACACTTCGATATGTATCGGAATAGCTGGCTCAGGGTCAATGAAGTCATGTGATGCTCCAGAGCGAGCTAACTCATCAGCCAATTCATTTCCAGCGATGGAAGAATGACCAGGTACCTATAGAAGGTGAACAGCGTTTGCTGAATTCAGCTCCTCGATTTGAGTTCGACAAGCGATAACTATCTTCGACCTGGAGTTGGCCGAAGCAAGTGCTTTAATAGCAGCCTGGCTATCTGAACAGAAGTATATTACTTTGCCCATTACGTGCTGCTGAAGTGCTGATTGCACTCCGCACATAAGAGCAAAGATTTCGGCCTGAAAAACGGTGCAGTGTCTACCAAGTGAGTAAGACTGATACAGCCTTAGCTCACGAGAATAAACACCAGCACCTGCTCGACCTTCGAGAAGGGAGCCATCAGTGTAAGATACGATGCCGTCTGAAATACTTCTTTCCAGATAACCAGATGTCCACTCTTCCCGGGAAGGGAATTTCGTGGAAAATGTCCTATATGGTAAATTACAAGCAATTATAAGATCACTTGGAGCAAGGACAATTTTGTCCCAATTCCCCAAAAGTGAAAACAACGAGGTGTGTGTTGATGTGCGGTTCACAGGAGTTTCCTCTAGTAGACCGAGTACCCGTAACCGGTAAGTGCAAGAAAGTGCTTGTTGTTTGAGATGAATGTGTAGTGGGGCAACGTCAAAGAGAACTTCGAACGCTGCCGTGGGAGTTGAAGAGAACGCTCCAGATATCGCCATTAGCACATCCTTTTGCCACCACACAAGACATCCATAAGCCAATATTGGCCGAACCACAGTTGTGTAAATCCATTTGATATACTTGGGTTTAAGACCCCAAGTTGTACCAAAAGTAAGCCGGCATTGCCTGAAGGCCATACAAGCTTTCTTGATTCTGAACTCAATGTGAGGTGTCCAGGAAAGCTTGGAATCAAGAATGACTCCAACGTACTTTACCTGTTCAGTCACATCGATTTCAGAATCAAAGAGACGCAAAGGTCGGACGCCATTACGGTTTCGCCTTTCCGTGAAAAGAACAATAGATGTTTTACTTGGATTAACCGAAAGGCCATATTGGCGACACCAACCCTCAACTACCTGAAGAGCGTTTTGCATTAGGTCTAAAAGTGTGCTGATGCACATACCGACTAACAATGTTTGGTAGTCTTCGGCAAAACCATAAGTAGGAAAACCGCTATTATTGAGTTGCCTCAATAGCATATCTGCTACGAGATTCCACAAAAGTGGTGATAAGACTCCCCCTTGGGGGCATCCACAAACACTCAATTTCCTAATCCCTGCTAGACGCAATGTCGAGAAGAGATATCGGTCTTTGAGCATTTGGTGAATCCAATTGGAAATCATTGGAGATTTACCATGACTCCGTGCGGCTTCCAATATGGCATCGAAAGGCACGTTGTCAAAGGCACCCTCGATATCTAAGAAAACACCCAAACAAGATTGCTTTTGAGCGAATGCTTTCTCGATATCGTAAACAACCTTGTGTAAAATAGTCACAGTGGACTTACCAGATTGGTAGGCATGTTGGTTCACATGAAGAGGCACGTTGGCCAGATGAACATCACGGATTTGATGATCCACAATGCGTTCTAAGCATTTCAGACGAAAAGAGGTCAAACTGATAGGTCTGAAACTCTTTGCTTCTTCATACGACGCACGATCCACTTTCGGAATAAACTTTACAGTAATATCCCTCCAGGAGTTGGGAATATACCCTGTAGCAAAACTGCAAACAAGTAGTTTTTTCAAAACATGTTTGAAATAATCAAATCCCTTCTGAAGCAAAATAGGATAAATCCCATCTGCCCCAGGAGATTTGAAAGGAGCAAATCTATTAAGAGCCCACTCAACCGATTCTATAATTACAATACTCCGAGCCGAAGCTAAAGAATCATAACTACAAGAAAAGACATCAGGATCATCTGAAGATGTAATATCCACACATCCAGGGAAGTGTGTGCTAAAAAAGCATTGCAGAACTTCCTCATTAGAGGAAGTTAGATCGCCATTTGGCAAACGAAGTTCGTTCGTCCGGAAATTTCGCAAGGATTTTGTTTAACCGACTGACTTCACTCAAGCTGGAAACATTTGTACAAAGGTTTTTCCAGCCGGATCGTTCAGCAGACCGGAGAGCTTTCCTGTAGGCCTTGCGAGCCGACCTGAAAGCATTCGAAACAGCCGAACGTCGTCTGTTCCAACTCTTTCTACATTGTTTCCTGAGTTTCGCCAGATCAGAGTTCCACCAAGGGGTTCCTCTTGTGATCTTCACAGACCGTAAAGGGCATGCTTCTTCAAAAGCTTCCATGATGAAGGTCGTTGTAGTATCAACGGCATCATCTAAATCACTTGGAGTGTCAATGGATGGTGAATATCCATGAAATTTGGCTGCAACCAAATCAGTATAAAGATCCCAGTTTGTTGACCGAGGATTCCTGAAACGCAATGTTTGCGAAGTAACATTTAAATGTTCAAAAAAGATATAGCGATGGTTAGATAAAGATTCTTCATCTGACACATGCCAATTGGTCAGCTCGTGACTAATTCTGCTAGAGAAAAGCGACATATCTAACACTTCCTCTCTAGCAGATACCATGAAGGTTGGGCGGTTGCCTATGTTAAGTAATGCAAGATCTGTACTACTTAAGTACTCCATTAAACTGGAGCCTCTCAAGTGAATGTCTGAGCTGCCCCAGATGATATGGTGAGCATTAGCATCACTGCCAACAATTAGCGGAAGGCCTTTTGAAGTGCAGTATGCGATGACTTGTTTGAAAGCTTCCGTAGGGGATGGTTTAACATGCGGTAAATACACAGAACAATAGATGTATTTCCTGCTGAGGTTTCCAACAGATACATCAATTGTGATAGCACATACATCTCTGGTGGTTAGTTCAGAGATGAGTGTAGCAACTATTGCGTTGTTGACAAGCACGCAGGCTCGAGGCATGACACGCGAGTTTGCCATTTCATGTTTACTGAAAGTGGCAAACACCGGGTTCACAAGGTTTCCTAGACAGAAATTTCCCTTACGAAAGTAAGGTTCTTGTACCAAGGCCACTTGGGCTGATGTCCATCTAGCTGGCAGGACACTTTTCATAAAATCAAAAAAAAAAGACCGTTAAGTGAGTGTACCAAGTGCGTACCATAGCGTACCTAACGGGATTTTGAACGTACCTGACGAATTCTTCGAAAACAGGTGTCCTGCTGGATAGATGGTGGTTTTTTCGAAAATCTCCATGAATCTTTCCGACGCTAAGATTTTCTGCATGTTCCAACAGCGTACCTTCCGAATCTGACCTCCTTTTTTAACGTACCTCAAAATTTCCCATACTTTCTTACATAAAACTTTTCAAATTACATTATATGTTTAATAAAACAGCTTCATTTCATTCCTTGTAAAATTCTAGGTATGTTTGACCTAAAAAAGTTTATACTTAAGTTCAAATTTGACTAATTTATGGCAAAAAACGTATTTTAAATAGGTTTAAGCAATATACTTGATAAACTCCTGAAAGTATGCTAACCAAGTATCATTGCAAATAAAAGCCTAAATGTATGCAATAGGAAAAACACAAAAACAGCTCTAAGAGATAACTGACTGGTAATAACATAACATATTGATTGAACATAATATAAAATGAAAATAATACGAAAATAGATAATTTCGTTGAAAATTTCTCGTAAGTAATATAAATCTCACTTAACTTAACTTAATTTCATCCCAGCAGCATTGCTAGAAGTATAAAATATGTTTTGCAAATATTCACATTCAACGTACCTCGAAAATAATTGACTTAGTTAAACGAATTCGTGTTATATAAGAGAATAAGTGAAAATTATGCTTCTTCAGAGAAATCTGTTAGTTATGTTGCATAAATCTCACTGAATTGTTAATAACTCGACTTGGTATTATTGTTGGATGTTTAAAATATGTTTTGCAAGTATTCACATTCAACGTACCCCGAAAATAATTGACTTAGTTGAACTAAATCGTGTAATATAAGAGAATAAGTGAAAATAATGCTTCTTCAGAGAAATCTGTTAGGTACGTTGCATAAATCTCACTGAATTGTTAATAACTCGACTTGGTATTATTGTTGGATGTATAAAATATGTTTTGCAAGTATTCACATTCAACGTACCTCGAAAATATTTGACTTAGTTGAACTAATTCGTGTTATATAAGAGAATAAGTGAAAATTATGCTTCTTCAGAGAAGTCTATTAGGTACGTTGCATAAATCTCACTGAATTGTTAATAACTCGACTTGGTATTATTGTTGGATGTATAAAATATGTTTTGCAAGTATTTACATTCAACGTACCTCGAAAATATTTGACTTAGTTGAACTAATTCGTGTGATATAAGAGAATAAGTGAAAATTATGCTTCTTCAGAGAAATCTATTAGGTACGTTGCATAAATCTCACTGAATTGTTAATAACTCGACTTGGTATTATTGTTGGATGTATAAAATATGTTTTGCAAGTATTCACATTCAACGTACCTCGAAAATATTTGACTTAGTTGAACTAATTCGTGTTATATAAGAGAATAAGTGAAAATTATGCTTCTTCAGAGAAATCTATTAGGTACGTTGCATAAATCTCACTGAATTGTTAATAACTCGACTTGGTATTATTGTTGGATGTTAAAAATATGTTTTACAAGTATTCACATTCAACGTACCTCGAAAATAATTGACTTAGTTGAACTAATTCGTGTTATATAAGAGAATAAGTGAAAATAATGCTTCTTCAAAGAAATCTGTTAGGTACGTTGCATAAATCTCACTGAATTGTTAATAACTCGACTTATTATTATAGTTGGATGTATAAAATATGTTTTGTAAGTATTCACATTCAATGTACCTAGAAAAAAATTGACTTAGTTGAACTAATTCGTGTTATACAAGAGAATCCAACAATAATACCAAGTCGAGTTATTAAAAATTCAGTGAGATTTATGCAACGTACCTAATGGATTTCTCTGTAGAAGCATAATTTTCACTTATTCTCTTATATAACACAATTTAGTTCAACTAAGTCAAATATTTTCGAGGTACGTTGAATGTGAATACTTGCAAAACATATTTTAAACATTCAACAATAATACCAAGTCGAGTTATTAACAATTCAGTGAGATTTATGCAACGTTCCTAACAGATTTCTCTAAAGAAGCATAATTTTCACTTATTTTCTTATATGACAGGAATTAGTTCAACTAAGTCAAACATTTTCGAGGTACGTTGAATGTGAATACTTGCAAAATATATTTTATACATCCAACAATGATAACAAGTCGAGTTATTAACAATTCAGTGAGATTTATGCAACGTACCTAATAGGTTTCTCTGAAGAAGCATAATTTTCACTTATTCTCTTATATAACACGAATTAGTTCAACTAAGTCAATTATTTTCGAGGTACGTTGAATGTGAATACTTGCAAAACATATTTTAAACATCCAACAATAATACCAAGTCGAGTTATTAACAATTGAGTGAGATTTATGCAACGTACCTAATAGGTTTCTCTGAAGAAGCATAATTTTCACTTATTCTCTTATATAACACGAATTAGTTCAATTAAGTCAAATATTTTCGAGGTACGTTGAATATGAATACTTGCAAAACATATTTTATACATCCAACAATAATACCAAGTCGAGTTATTAACAATTCAGTTAGATTTATGCAACGTACCTAATAGATTTATCTGTAGAAGCATTCACTTATTCTCTTATATAACACGAATTAGTTCAACTAAGTCAATTATTTTCGAGGTACGTTGAATGTGAATACTTGCAAAACATATTTTAAACATCCAACAATAATACCAAGTCGAGTTATTAACAATTCAGTGAGATTTATGCAACGTACCTACTAGATTTATCTGTAGAAGCATTCACTTATTCTCTTATATAACACGAATTAGTTCAACTAAGTCAATTATTTTCGAGGTACGTTGAATGTGAATACTTGCAAAACATATTTTATACATCCAACAATAATACCAAGTCGAGTTATTAACAATTCAGTGAGATTTATGCAACGTACCTAATAGATTTCTCTGAAGAAGCATAATTTTCACTTATTTTCTTATATGACAGGAATTAGTTCAACTAAGTCAAACATTTTCGAGGTACGTTGAATGTGAATACTTGCAAAATATATTTTACACATCCAACAATGATAACAAGTCGAGTTATTAACAATTGAGTGAGATTTATGCAACGTACCTAATAGGTTTCTCTGAAGAAGCATAATTTTCACTTATTCTCTTATATAACACGAATTAGTTCAATTAAGTCAAATATTTTCGAGGTACGTTGAATATGAATACTTGCAAAACATATTTTATACATCCAACAATAATACCAAGTCGAGTTATTAACAATTCAGTGAGATTTATGCAACGTACCTAATAGATTTCTCTGAAGAAGCATAATTTTCACTTATTCTCTTATATAACACGAATTAGTTCAACTAAGTCAATTATTTTCGAGGTACGTTTAATGTGAATACTTGCAACACATATTTTATACTTCTAGCAATGCTGCTGGGATGAAATTAAGTTAAGTTAAGTGAGATTTATATTACTTACGAGAAATTTTCAACGAAATTATCTATTTTCGTATTATTCTCATTTTATATTATGTTCAATCAATATGTTATGTTATTACCAGTCAGTTATCTCTTAGAGCTGTTTTTGTGTTTTTCCTATTGCATACATTTAGGCTTTTATTTGTAATGATACTTGGTTAGCATACTTTCAGGAGTTTATCAAGTATATTGCTTAAACCTATTTAAAATACGTTTTTTGCCATAAATTAGTAAAAATTGAACTTAAGTATAAACTTTTTTAGGTCAAACATACCTAGAATTTTACAAGGAATGCAATGAAGCTGTTTTGTTAAACATATAATGTAATTTGAAAAGTTTTATGTAAGAAAGTATGGGAAATTTTGAGGTACGTTAAAAAAGGAGGTCAGATTCGGAAGGTACGCTGTTGGAACATGCAGAAAACCTTAGCGTCGGAAAGATTCATGGAGATTTTCGAAAAAACCACCATCTATCCAGCAGAACACCTGTTTTCTAAGAATTCGTCAGGTACGTTCAAAATCCCGTTAGGTACGCTATGGTACGCACTTGGTACACTCACTTAACGGTCTTTATTTTTGATTTTATGAAAATTGTCCTGCCAGCTAGATGGACATCTTGGGCTGTACTATTTTGCATAAGTCTGCGAAGGTTGATCGTTGCTGTTCTTTTATGCTGAAGATTGATCTGAGCTATCCTAACCGTAGCCACTACCCAAACTAGGTAAGATTAAACTCTTCGCAACAACAGCACAACAAAGAACAGCAACAATAAAACCAAATCGGTATCGATTGGAAAACGCCAATGGCGAGGATACACAGAATACACTGTAAATCGCATAATGCGAAACCATATAGGTGAAAATTTAAACTAATTAACAACATCTTCATAATCCCGCCCTTATTTAGCCTCAAGTGAGACTAAAGAAGGGCAGCTGATTGTCTCGGAGAAACACAAGGTCCACTGCACCATTGCTCCGGTTAGCGCAGTAAGGGGTACATACTGTGGAGGGCGCCCTGGTACTCCACAGGCCCCGTTAGCGGTTAGGTTTTTATTAGACCCCCCCCCCCCCCGCCCATCCATTCTTAGGCACGGTAAGCATAAAGCCGCATCACACCATGAATTAAAGGTCACCTGTTGGTGGATTCTTACCACCGGAACAGGCGGTCCGTAGTGTTATTCTTAGTCAATTGAGACAATCGCTACCGACACTACACAGCTATCTAGGCTGATCGAGAAAAGAAGTTAATATTGATGATCAACTTCATACGGACTCGAAAAGCCAGTACAGATTGTGCTATTTTATATACGTATTTTTTTTTGTTCATTAAGTGTAATATACCAGATCTGCAACATCTCAACCATTTTTTGTGGATTCTGAGTTTTTATTGAATGGAATGCTTTTATCCACTCGTCAGTATACAACCAGATTAGGTTAATTGGATTGAATAACATTCTCAAGTAAAACAAATTGCGCCTTAGAAATATAGAAGTTCAAAAGTTTGCTAGATCTTCTCAACAATTAGTATTAAAGACTGCTCTCAATTATCCGGAGTTCCATTGAAAAATTTCCTAAATATTTATCCAGCAATCGGAATGCCAAACAACGATGAAATTTTTAATAATTACTAGTTAGTTTTAGTTTCAGAAAATACCAAAATATCAACTTCAACTTTATAAGAGCGAGAAACTAGCAAAAAAAAAAAATGTTTCCTTGTATGAAACTCGAATGGAACCTGAAAAATCTTGATCTGAGTGAATGTGATCAAATTTGAATGCAACGTTGGTTCATCCTATTACAGGTACTCTTCGATATAACGTACAAAAAAGTTTTCTCTTTGTACGTTATATCGAAGTGTACGTTATATCGAAGCAGAGAAAAATTTAATATTTCTTATGCTAGTATTGATGTATTCGACGTGAAATTAATTCCAAATAATGATTTCGGAGAAATTCACAAAACCAATAATGAAAAACTTGAGTTTTGACGAAAAAGTCATTTCGTTTTTTGTGCTTCGATATAACGTACATTTTGCTTCGATATAACGTACACTAATTTTTTCCCCAAATTGCGCTAATTCTGGGTAACAAGGCAAATGCTGCAACAAAACATTGATTTGAATGATTTCGTAGTTTATCTAACGGTTATTCGTGGGAAAAATACTAATTTCCAATATTGTACGTTATATCGAAGCAAAATGTACGTTATATCGAATTCGCTATATCGAGGGTACGTTATATCGAAGATTACCTGTATGTATCTCGCGTTTAGCTACATATGGGTGTACGTGCAGTGATCGAAGAAACATTATCCCGGCCGGATCATTAACTTAAGATAAAATTGATCACTTTGGCTACGCCCATATGAACCTGAAGCGAGAAACCTATTCATCTTCGTGCATTCAAACATTCAACTCAAATGTCCAGAAGTGCTAGTCAAAACACGTGCACTATTCGCTCAATTTATAAAGCACACGAGACCTAACCCTTTCAACACGAATAAGTTTCATTGAAAAAGGAATGAAATTGAAAACCTCTCTCAACCCTCAAGTTTGATACATCCCCAGTCCCCCCACCACCGCACCGTCAGAATCCCTTCCCCGTGAAAGCATGCACAACCGACCGAAACGTGCTTTGACCGCCAGCAGCGTCATCATCCTTGTCGGATACTCACCCATCTGTCGTCGGTTTATGTTCGTGGAAGGTGTTTTGCAGACTCCGCAACCGTTGTTGTTGCTGCTGGATGTGCTCGCTGCCGCCCCGGTTGCCACCAGTTATACCCGCGCCCGCGGTCATGTTGTTTTTGTGGCTGCTCGTGCTCGTAGATAAGGTCACAGCAGCCACCGGTAGGAGTAGGGCCGTTTCTGCAACGAGAAATGGATATAAAGCTCCAAATATTAGTATTTGTCTTCAAACAGAAATGGAGCAAAATTACGGCTAGCTAAATGAGGTTTTTTGATGACTTGACGACGTGACGTTTGACTTGCAAGTAATGATGACTTTTGAATAAGTTTAGTCTGTTTTTGGTGGGAAAAGGTTCACGCTTTGCACACTGACCCGCAGTGCTGAAAAATTCATTTTGTAATATCTCAATTCAATCACCTACAGCTCATTTTAGAAGCTGAACCTGAGAACATGTTATATGAAAAACTTGTGCGGCTAGACCAGTTCTGCAAGAAAGTCACGGAAAAACCACTACTTTTCCAATATTTATGGTAAATATCACGGACTACCTTCGAAAAATCTCAATGATATTCACGGTGAATATCATTTGGCATTTTTCAAATGTAGTCCGTGACATTTACATCAAATATTCGAAAAATAGGGGTTTTTCCGTGACTTTCTTGCAGAACTGGTCCAGCCGCACAAGTTTTTCATATATCATATTCTCAGGTTCAGCTTCTGAAATGAGCTGTAGGTGATTGAATTTAGATATTACGAAATGAATTTTTCAGCACTGCTGACCCGGCATTGGGGGGTGGGACAAAAATGATTGCATGCAAAATTGAAACTGTTTAAAATGAAGCCCCTTTAAATAATTATGTAAACTAAGTAAAAAATAAATGTCACGATGTCCATCTTATTTGTATTTGTGTTTGTATTTGTATAACGGACTCGCGACAAAGGATTATACTCGGTATGTAGTACCGCATTGATGTATCTGTTGTACACTCTATTGAAGTTTTTTCATTAGTGCTCCTGCAAGACTGAGCGTCTGTTCCCCAGGTTAAGGGCGGCTCACAACAGCGTATGTTGCTATCTTAAGGGCAGCTGTTCAACGTTCGAGTGAAGGACTCTAAGCGTAACTGTGCAGCATAGTGCTTCGAACAGTTGGGGATTGGTGTCCACCCGGCCCTATTAGCCAACATTACAAAATTGAATCGTTTAGTCAGCAACACAACACTCCATGACGAAACCAATGGTGACGACCCCAGCGACCAATAAGAGCTTGCGATTGGAGGCTTGGTACGTGTACCTGCAGGTCTCTCAACGCCATTTAGAGTATCTGTAGATTCCCCGATCTACTGATTCGGAATGGTAGCAACGACATTCCATAGTTGCTATAACACAGATGAATTGCGAATTACTTTAATCGTGATGCGTGATCTACAGTGGTGTGTGATTGGTTGATTGCTAATCGACGAGAGAATGTAAATACTTCGTTCAGGTTGGGGATCGATCGATTCTTCAATCAATCGATTAATCAACGTGCGCAGCCCTCACTCTGGAAACACCAGACAGAAGACAAGGACGTTCGTCGGGGCCGTGATCAACACGTTCGCTTCATAAGCGGATGGTCATGGGTTTGATCCCAGCCCCGGCACTTTCGTCAGTTGCTCTTTCCCCCTGAGAGCAGCTGGCACTGACCCTCTTCTGAGCCCATGGCTCAAACGAACCCGGACAACCAACCACATCAACTAACAGCCAACAGTCACACATCAACATCCCGTGGTCATCATTCTACCATGATAGAGTAGAAAGTGAAAGCAGCGCAATGGATACCAGTTCGATATAGTTTAATTAGAATAGAATACATTTAGGCGCTGTACAAAGTACAGCTTCCGATTGGAATCGCTCACGCAGTGCCCTAGTGGACAAAAGAGCTTTAATTTAGGTTAAGTAATTAAAAAAAAAGAGAAGGACGCATTCTATGCGCAGCTCGAACGCTGCCCAAGTCACGACACCATGTTAATAGAAGACCTAAACGATCATGTAAACCAGGACGAGGAATTAAGATCGGCGATTGGTAATTCAGTCCCCATCAGTTCACGAACGAAAACGGCCATCGACTCATCGAATTCGCCGCCTGAAGAACATAGCCAAACGTAGTACATTTTTTTCATCTGAGCTTCCCATGAGCATCTGCAATAGCTACTTTTAAGGCCAGGCCCTAACTCCTTCCGGACCTGGGACCTTACCTGCGCTAAAGCATTGTGCAATCTTAAAGCATCCAATCTCCAGTCTAAAACATTGGGCAATCTGCAAGTTCCTCATAGGTGACCCTTCGCCCTCCAGCGATCCTACGAAAGGCAATCAAGGACTCAGACCATGACGAGGGAAGAACCCCACGATTATCCTCTTCAGTACTCTAGAAACTGGAGGAACTGCTATGCACTCCTCCAACTTTACAGTAGCTGGACAAGCAAATGTTCTAGCAATAAAATTTATTGTTGAAACTGTTGAAAATGTTGAAAATCACTGTTGAAAATGCTTTGACATCCATGTGCACAACAGAACATGTGCTTGATATTCATGTTACCCACAAAACAGACAAATTGGCCGGGATTCGTGAAAATCACCTTATAGGGCGATGTTGAAGACCGGTGGTTCTCTACGGACACGATACATGGACGATGCTCGAGGAGGACCTGCAAGCACTCGGAATTTTCGAGCGACGGGTGCTAAGGACGATCTTCGGCGGTGTGCAGGAGAACGGTGTGTGGCGGAGAAGGATGAACCACGAGCTCGCTGCACTTTACGGCGAACACAGTATCCAGAAAGTGGCCAAAGCTGGAAGGATACGGTGGGCAGGGCATGTTGCAAGAATGCCGGACAACAACCCTGCAAAGTTGGTGTTTGCTAACCATCCGGTTGGTACAAGAAGGCGTGGAGCGCAGAGAGCACGATGGGCGGACCAGGTGGAGCGTGATCTGGCGAGTGTTGGGCGTGACCGAGGATGGAGAGCTGCAGCTGCAAATCGAGTATTATGGCGGCAAATTGTTGATTCAGTATTATCATGAATTTGATGTGAACTAAGTAAATGAAATGAATGGCGATGTTGAACAGCAGGCATGAGAGTCCATCACCTCGTCGCAATCCCTGAACAAACTAGACAGATCGCCCGGAACTCTTACGCAGTTTCTTACACCGTCCTCCGTCAATATAATGAGCTTCCCGGAGAAGTCGTTCTCGTCCATGATTTTCCATACCTCTCTGTGGTCGATACTGTCGTACGCCGCCTTATAGTCGATGAGCAGGTGGTGCAATGGGACCTAGTATTTTCGACATTTTTGGAGGTTTTGCCGGACGGTGTCCGTTGTCGAGCGGCCGTCAACGAAGCCGACTTGATAACTTCCCACAAACTTATTAACTTTGGGTGAAAGACGACGGAAAATGGTCTGGGATGTCACTTTGTAGGCGGCATTCAATTGTGATCGCTTGGAAGCTCTCACAACTTGCCGGCTGTTCGGGTTCGTTCGGAAGTTGACCATCAATGTTAACTTCTTTTCCCGATCAGCCTAGATAGCTGTGTAGTGTCGGTAGCGGTTGTCTCAATTGGCTGAGAATAACACTACGGACCGCCTGATCCAGTGGTAAGAGTCCACTAAATAGGTGACCCCTAATTCACGGTGTTATGCGGCTTTATGCTTACCGTGCCAAAGAATGAATGGTTAGGGGGGTCTAATAAAAACCTAACCACAAACGGAGCCTGTGGAGAATTAGGGCGTCCTCCACAGTATTACGCCCTTACTGCGCTAACCGGAGCAATGGTGCAGTGGACCTTGCGTTTCTCCGAGATAATCACTTGCCCTTCTTAAGTCTCAAATTTGAGGCTAAATAAGGGCGGGGTTATTCAAATGTTGTTAATTAGCTCACATTACTGCCTATATGGGTTCGCTTAATGCGTTTTCGCCATTGGCGTTTTTCAATTGACACCGATTTGGTTCGTCGTTGATGTTTCCTTTTTGTGCTGTGATTGTGAAGAGTGTAATCCTGTCTAGTTTGGGTAGTGGCTACGGCAAGGAAACCTCAGATCAATTTTCAGCGTAAAAAGCGTATGTAGCCCAAGTGGATCTACTTCAAAAAGTTCATTTTCGTAAGGTAACTTCTGTGTAAAGTAAGGTTTTCTGTGAACCCAGCTTTGCTTTTTTCATTATAGATGAACTGTCGTGCCTCGAGCATGCTATATTTTAGAATAACGTTAACAGAATGTTTCAACCTTTCCTTATGGATGCCATCAAGCAAGCTCTTGTTTTCAGCATCTTTTCGCTGGTATTTTGCATCTGAAGTAGCTCAAACATTGATTTGAGATGCTTCAGTTTGATGGAATACTTAGGTAGTACAGTTCATGGTTAACTTAACATAGAATTGCACCTAACCCAACTCTGCATGAGCAGAATTTGTCATGAGTTGACTGTTTGGCATGTGTCAGATGAGGACTCTCCATTTGACCTTTTTGCACTTTAGAGTGTTCCTTCGCAAACTTTGCGTATTCAGGCGTCCCTGCTCAACAAGCTTGGGAACCTGTAATAATTGGTTGCGATCACATTTTATGGATAACTCGCTTCCATTGCTACTCTAAGAGAGTTTCATTATGGTTTTGTTATTACAACGCACTTCATTGTGGTATACCATATCTACTGCTTTGAAAGAAGCTTGTCCTCTGCGATCTGTGCAGACCGCAAGAGGTATTCCTGAATGGAACTCGGACCTGTTCAAGCTCTAAATATCTTCGGATAAACCAGTCTTTTGTATAGCTACGAATCTTTAGCTTCTACCCCGAGGATTGTAGCTATAGAATCGATTTAGTGGGCACTAAAAAGCTCTGCTTACTTCAAATCTCCTGGAGCAAATGGGGCTTTGTCCTAGTTTTCTCCAGAGGGATTTGAGTTTTTCAAACATGTTTTGAACTCTTGTAGTTTTCTATTGGGTATTTTCATGGCGTGAAATTACTCTGTAGTTTTATCCCGAAAGGGTGCGTGCGTTGTAAAAAGAAGGAATAAGTTCCAGATTTATCTGGTTACGTCGTTTTTTCTGAAATGCTCGAAACGCATTGTCGATTATCACATCTGTGATGTTCGTCTGGCTAACATGCCTGTTCATGTGAACTCACATGTCTCCCAATTTGGGATGTCCACAGTGACTCTTTTACACAAAGATGTATACGTTTTCAAGAAAGGTGATTTCTTGAATATTGAGGATGCTTTTGATGACGTGCCTTTCTATGTCATATTGAAAGTCGCATGACGTCGCAAGCTACCTCCAATGAGCTACATGCTCTTTTTACGCTTATGCGTTTTACAGTGTCCTTTTCAGGGCACTGATTAACCCCGTTGTGGTATGAGCTATGAGCTCTCGTTGCGCTTATGCGTTCATTCCCTCTTATAGGGCACCCCTTCCTATTTCATCACCTTTCCTTTTCCCAATTCCCATCCCTTGTCCCATTCTCCCTCAGGTAAATGATGAAATAGGCTCATATGTATGGCGATGGCACAAACGTCCCAAATGGAGGATAACGTGCCTCTGGAGCCAGCCTTCTGATACCTGATACCTGGTGCAATGGGACCTAGTATTTTCGACATTTTTGGAGGTTTTGCCGGACGGTGTCCGTTGTCGAGCGGCCGTCAACGAAGCCGACTTGATAACTTCCCACAAACTTATTAACTTTGGGTGAAAGACGACGGAAAATGGTCTGGGATGTCACTTTGTAGGCGGCATTCAATTGTGATCGCTTGGAAGCTCTCACAACTAATAGCCGATGCAGACAGGTGGCCAACTTCTCCGGACCCATCTTATTGAGTTCAGCTCCGATACCATCCTTACCAGCCGACTTTTTGTTCTTGAGCTGCTGGATAGTTTCCTTAACTTCCCTAACGTGGGTGTTGGCTCGTTGTCCCTGCTGTACTGACGTTGTCATTTCTCCCGCTGCATTGATCCTGCGTTCTCTGAACCATTCAGGTGTTGGTCGTAGTGCTGCTTCCACCTTTCGATCACCTCACGTCCGTCAGTCCTTATCCCTGCACATTTCGGCTCGCAGCACGAAGAATTTGCGGGATGCGTTAAGCTCCTGGTAGAGCTTTCGTGTTTTTTTTTGTAAACGGCACAGCAGTTTCATTTGTTTACATTCTGCTTCTTCCAGGCGGCGCTTTTTCTCCCGAAAGAAACGGGTCTTCTGTTTCCGCGTTCTGTTATATCGCTCCATGTTCTATCGGGTCTCGTGCTGCAGCATGACCGCCCTCGCTGCGTTCTTCTCTTCCACAATCTCTCTACAATCATCGTAGAACCAATCGTTCCTTCGGCTCCGTTCCACATACCCAACATTGGTCTCCACTGCGTTGTTGATGCTTTTATCGTACTCCATCAATCCTCGAGAGCGGCTTCATTGTGCTCGTTCTCGCCCGGCAATACAGCCTCGAGATTCTGCGCGTATGCGGTGACGACATCCGGTTGCTTGAGTCGTTCGGTACCGTACGTTATTGATAACAGAGAATTTTCGGCGCATTTTTCCCATCACCAGGTAGTGGTCAGAGTCGATGTTAGCGACACGATATGTCCTGACGTCAATAATGTTGGAGAAGTGCCGTCCGTCAATCATCCGTGGTCGATTTGGTATTCCGTCTGCTGTGGTGATGTCCAGGTGCAACAATAAGGCTGTACTGGAAATGGGTGCTACGCCATGTTCTTAGAGACGGCCGAATCAATCAGTCGTATGCCGTTTTCGTTCCTCAACTGGTGGGCGCTGAACTTTCCAATTGTCCGTCTTAATTCCACCTCCTGGCCAACCTGTGCGTTTAAGTCTACAATGATGACCTTTATGTTGTGTTTTGGGCAGTTATCGTACTCTCGTTCAAGCGTAGAATCCGTTCTTGTAATCATCACTGCTTCCAGAGTGTGGGCTGTGCACGTTTATTGTGCAAAAGCTGAAGAATCGACCCTTGACCTTCAACTTGCACATTTTTTCGTTGATCGGGCGCCAACCGATCACGCGCTCCTGCATATCGCTCATCACAATAAAAGCTGTTCCCAGCTCGTGTGTACGGTTACCTGTAAACGTTCGCACCGTTGATCCTGCCCAAACCCACCTCCAGCAGCGCTACAATGCCGAACCCGCGTTCCATCAGTACATCAGCAAGTATGCAGGGGCTCCTGATGAAATTAAGAGATCAGCAGTTCCACGTACCGAGTTTCCAATCGCAAGTCCCTGTAAGCATACGACCAGAGCTCCCACCGGGGTCGGTTACACGTTCTTCCCTAAGGTTCCCGGCCGGTGCCACTCGGAGGTAGGGATCGGAGTTGCATGAAAAGAGGCAAAAGGACCTTACAAGAGGTCTGAATCGCATTGCCAGCCTTGATGGCCTCCCAACTGCATCTCGCGTACTAAGCTCCATCGACGATGCCATCAGAAACCGAAATCAACAACAATTTGAGGATGTATATGAAGGCCGTTCGGCCACACACTACGAAGTAGCGGGGATGAAATCTGCAAGCAAGCGCTGAATTGGAATCCGACAGGACTTCGTAGCAGAGGCAAACCCAGAGGCTCATGGCGTCTTAACAAGGAAATTAAAGAAGTCGATAGGAATCTGGTCTGGGTTCTGGTCAAGGCTAAATTGAGCTGTCGCCTAGGATGAAGATCTATTATGTTGACCCAATGTACCCCCAGTGATGCAGGTTCAGCTGCGTTACCTGCACTGTGAGTAGTTAGCTGTGGCTTTTTTGAAGGCCGGGCATCTTCAGTCTCGCGTCCAGTGCTTGTTGTTCGTGAATTTCCCGGACCAAATCAAACACTTGGGAGAGTTTGTGCAGGCTTGCGCCTTTATGGATTCAGCCTCCACATCGCCTACAATGATTGTTCATGTTAGAGATCCTGGCTCCTCTAGATGACTTCTGAAATACAGTTACAGCAGCCAAGTCGAAGTAACGGTTGGTTCAACAAGAAGCGCAGTTGAGATGTGTCGAGATAATGATAGATGCCTTCTGACGGACCAACGTGAGCTGAAAGGTGGAAGCAGCACTTCGACGAACACATGAGTGATGCAGAGAATACAGGCACTTATAATCAAGGCATCGGAAGAAATGTGCACGGAGGATGGAGGGAACCAGTCAAGTCCCTTATCTGTGCAATTTCAATTGATATGGTCAATCACGGAAAAGCAACTAACGATTGCAAGGCCATTTAAAACGTCATGCTAATTTTTTGTCTTTTCATTGCAGCTGGCAATTTATCACTGGATTAGGTAAGTAAGCAATACTTTTTCCCAACGGCAATTACCGACAGCATTTCCCTGCGGGTCAAAATAGGCAAACCACAAGCAAAAGTCCAAATAAACAGGCCAGAGAGAGGACAACAACAAGTCCCACTGGTAACGGTGAATAATTGGTTTAGCAAAGCTGACCATTTCCCTGGAAACTGCATAATAAATTACCCTAACTTTGACCATAAAATGCTTGCTGACTATGACCATGGGCATTTGCTCTCCGGTGGCAAGTTGCAGCTACTTTTTTCTCAGGCTTGAACGGAGCAGACATACCACCACACATTGGCTCCTATTTGTGCTCGTTATGGCTTATGTGTTGCAAATTTTTCGCCTGTTTCTCGGTAGAATGAGGAATCAACCTCATTCATCAAGCTGGATAAAGTAGAAAGTTTTATCCTATACTCATACAGTATATATGTATATGCACCGAGGTAGTACGAATGTTCAATTGAACGAAACATGTTTCGTAATGAAGGTACCTTATTTTATTTGAGAATTATCAATGCCTTTAGATTTATGACTGCATCTATTTTGCTCTTCTCTTTTCGAATGTTACAGGACCACAGTTTTGTTTTCATACAAAGCACACATGGAGAACTAAACAAACAGAAACTCATTATGGCAAATGTAAAGATTCTCGGTCGGCCCAGAAACTTATTTTAACGGAAGTCTGATTTGGTTACCTTGGACGTAGATTTCCAACACGATGTAAACATGTAAAAACACAACGATTTGCGAACTACAAAATATTTGAACTAACCGTTAAAAAGTGAGCAGAGTGAGACGTCTATTTGTCTGTGCTGTAAATGTGAGGTCCTACAGAAGTCCGAACATTGACTCGGCTGATTATCTTGCAATCAAAAGAATTTGGGATCAACAGTTTATAGAAGTATATCCATGAAACAGATGGCAGTAACAGCGATGCAATTGATAAGTACCTACCATTCAGGATGCCAACATTAGTAATGGTTGTTTTTTTTTTTTTTATTTATGTGTATTTTAAATTAAATGCTAGTTCTATACTCAGTAATGGTTGTTGGATTTGACCAAATTCCGGCGAATCACGAATGAGAAGAATGCCATCCGGATGCTAGTAGCCGGTATGCGGCTCAACAAATAGTTTGGCGTAGGCTCAACGGAGCGAATCGTAATCCACCAAAATAAGTGTACAAGTAAGTATTGAAAACTACAAACAAAATAAAACCATTAATTAAGTTGAAAAGACCCGTTATAGAAAAATATTTTACATTATGTATTTGTTTGTAATTTACATCATCATGTACAAATATAAATTGGAGTACACTGAAGTTTTTTTTTACGACGGTAATGGTCCCGCGTAAAAAAAAACCGCGTAAAAAAAACCGCGTTATTTCAAGACCCGTCGTAAAAAAAATCGCGTTATTTCAAGACCCGTCGTAAAAAAAAACCGCGTTATTTCAAAAAACGTCGTAAAAAAAGTCAAGTCACGTTGGATGTGGTGCTGACTATTTTACGCGTGTTTTTGAAAAAACGCGGATTTTTTTTACGACGGTTTTTGAAATAACGCGGTTTTTTTTACGACGGGTCTTGAAATAACGCAGTTTTTTTTTAGGACGGACCGCGTAAAAAAAAACCGCGTAAAAAAACCGCGTAAAAAAACTTCAGTGTATGTGCTGATAGTTTTTATAACTAAAGCAAGGCTTTTGAACTTGACTTGAAATACGAAAGAACGAAGGAGTGCCAAAACGACTCAAAAGACTACACCTTCAACCTTCACATCCAGGCCTCAATGGAGGCATGGAATTACTCAATAACATATTCCTCAATGATGTGTGTGATTTATGTGGTCGATCGAAGCCTCTCTCATTCGATACGGACGCGCGTCTTTCATCCCATAAATATAAAATAAAATTCCATTCATCTTTTGATTGATCATTGCTGATTGCCCTTCAAAGTTCGGAAGTGTGTTTCCATGGCCTAGTGCTGGCTGGTGGCATTCACGGGCTGAACTGGTGGCAGCCCATGTTACCACGTTAGCTGTCGGCGCAAAAGCTCTGCCAGTCAGTCAGTCAGTCAGTCAGTAAGTCAGTCTGTCAACAGGGGCGAAGCAAAAAGTTATTTTTTATTTGCAAACCAATTCAGACCGCTTCCAGCCCCATAATTTAAATATCATCACTCAAGATGAAGAAAGTGAACTAGGTACTCGGCTGACACTTGACGGGTGATGATTGACTTCTTGCGTACAGTAACGATTTTAGAAGATTTTATTTTCTAGACATATTGATTGATTCTCCGGCACTGGCGGGAAACCCAAGCGAGAAGTTTGCTAAATAGGTTGATTCGATCTTAGTTTCATAAAAACTCTGTATACTGTAGCTCAAGAAGCTTGAAGACTCAATTCATAAAAAAAAACTATCTAAAAATGAAATAGAATACTTCTGTTTTGGATGGCTCTCTTAGTCTTTAAGTCGAGCACGATTGTTTTCTACTTTCTCAATGCTTCGACCGAAGGGTGGTGGCTTTTTTTCAAGGGTCGCTATAAAATGTATTTAACACTTAACATATAACATTTACATAACATAAAACTACTCACTAGTGTCTATGGTCTCCCGTATGGATTGTTGCCAAAACATTTGTGTTTGGCCTGGCTTTTCATTATTTGTTTCTTATAATATGGTTACTCTTTTTGATTTGGTCGATGAACTTTGTGGTAATTATGAAACACGTTCACTGATTTCATTCGGAAGATATGGAATCGGTTGCATTGTCGATATTGTTAAGTTTTGCCTACGTACGGTACGTACGGTAGACTGTTTGATTGTGTGAAAAAGTCCCGCGTACGTTGTACTTAGACCTTGTATCGTCGGTTTCCTGCAAAAGGGGCACAACACAACAAATATGAATTTTCAGAATAATCGTTTGAAAATTGGGGATCTTGAAGCAGCTCTTAGCTGTTCACATATTCCACTCATCATTGGGTAACAATAAACGAATTGTTGTTGTATCATGTTAAGGGACTGAAGGACTATCTGTTTCATGATGATGATGATGATGATGATGATGATGATGGTCCCGCCACATACCCCTAGAAAGGATTGAGCTAGACGATATATCTTTAAGATAATTATTAATAATGATCAATGAAATCAGATTTGCAAACTAAATACGGTCTGATTCTTATTACAGATATAAACAACATTATAATTTGTCATACTATACAGCAAAAAAATAAATTTCAAAATACTGCTGCTCTCAACTACAGATGTTTGCAAGCGTTACTAGTGATCATGAAAGATCAAAAAATCAAAAATATTGCGAGGATTGATAACGTTCGCGCGATGTCAAAACAGTCGGCAATATTCTCATTCTCAAGAAATTCCCGACATTCAACTAGACAACTCACTACTAATCTACAGAATCCTGCAACAGTACAAATATTCCATATGATAAATAAATACAAAAATGTCATTTATACCTGTCAACGCGCGCGAGACTCAAACTTTTGTAGACTACACAAAATAAGTTCAGTTAATAATACTACGTCAACAAATATAAAATCCATCATCATCATCGGGGCGACCATTATAGTTTGTTCGTGCCTCCTATTACAAAATATAAATTGTCCACAAAAATATCCGTTGGTAAACTTCGTCAAGATACAAAATCTAGTCAAGAATAAAAAGTCAACGGAGTAGCTGTTCAAAAAGCAGCTTTTACGTGTGAAATACATAGTCTCTTAAACTGTGATAGAGTTGCTGCATTCGTGATGTGGTCAGGCATCGAATTGAAAACATTTATACTTTTATAGTACAAGGAATTTTGTGAAGCACCATGCAAAAAGTGGGGTGTTCGTATTTGATCCGCGTTTCTAGTGTTATTGCTGTGTGCATTCAGAATGCAAATATCAAATGCGGGAACACCAAATGCGGTAAGATTTTCTAACAAGTAACCCGATGTCAGTGGGAGCTTTTGAATCCTAGGTTGGCGATGGTTTTGACTATGGTTGCTAGGTTGCCTTTGGTAACACTGTGTTACCGCGTTTAAAGCACATTTGGGCACCGTTTGCATCTTGAACGCACACAGCAATATAACTATGAATGTCACTTCCTCTTACAACTCGGTCACACAAATATCTAAACAGCATACCATTCTTTAATTTAAAAACCAACGTTAAATACACAATTCTTTGCTTCACTGACAACCACTGAAGGGCGTCCAACAAAAAAGTTGAGGAAGTGCCTTGATATTTGTGTTTCATTAGCTAAAAACAAAATGGACGGGCAGAACTCAATGTATGGAGAAATGATTGATTTGTTCAACTGTATTTTACTAACAATAGTCAAATCGTTTTTTAATCGACATAGAATACCATACTTTTTGGCTATTTTCTTGATGACATTGTCGATGTGAGCGTCAAACTTTAGTCTGTCATCAATAATCACGCCAAGATATTTAATTTCGCGCACGCGATCAATCGTCTCACCATCAATTTCTACAGAGACTTCAAAGTTAACTCGACTCCGCGAAATGACCATGAATTTAGTTTTACTAATATTCAATTTCAGCTGTTTGTACTTCAACCATTTACTCAGAGAAAGTAAATCTGCATTCATATATGAAACGGCTTCCCTCAAATCTTTTGCTGCAATGAATATCACGGTATCATCGGCAAAACATTAACCCGGGAGCGGTCGCGTCGTGTACTGAGTACACGCACCATGAAAAATGCACGCTTGTGATACACTGCGTGAACGTAGTGTCGTTGCAGGTAGTCGAAGACGCGACTGCTCGAGGGTTAATATCGCAAAACCGTACACGCAGAAAAATAAATTGTAAACACAATTAAATTCTAGTTCAAATCAACCGACTTTTTCAGTTTACTATAGCGATAAACTGATGTCTAGTTTAAACTGAACTGTTCCATACTACAAATATTTTCATTTGTCGAAATTTTTGACAGTTTGTTAAAATAAACAGAGATATGGTTTTTTAAACATGAAATGGCCGGGGTTCTGCTAAACCGAAGTAAGCGCCAAAAAGTTTATTCCGAGATAATTAAGTTTAAAGTTCAACAACTCACAAATAAACAACAGCTAAGATAATTTGAAACTTTTCCGCAAACATGTAACTTACAAGCCTTTATTAACCATCAGAGATGAAGAATACATGTAAAATATTTGAAATCATTGATATAATTACATTTGATTTCTCAGTACTTTGCACTCAGTTCACTCTGGCTGAACAAAAAACATTGGAATATGGTAGATAGTTCAGTGTGGCTGACTGTGTTTCTTTGTTTCAGAGAAAACCAGTCGGATTGATTTTTCATCGTCTGAAGTTGAAGTAAATATCACTCATAATCCTCAACATGAATCAGAGAGGACGCGTATAGTATAGTAGCATGGAGGTCTCAAAATAATTTGAAATATGAACGGCGGAAGCCCTCCCAGCTCAGCAATTTCCACCCATGTTTTTTTTTTTCATAGGCCATGCATTGTGCAGGCACAGAGCAAGAGTGATTAAATATGTCAAATGATGTCCTTGCATGTCCTGAGATCTTGAGATGTGAAAGTGTAGCAATTTGTGTACTTCAAATTTATGCTGGTCGAATATACGAAAATACGAAAGAGATTCGAACTTGGATCATTTGAGTGATAATCAAGCGCATTACCTCTCGGTAATTTTACCTAGCTGAAGGTCAGTCGTTAAGTCAGAATCAAGTTCTAAACATTCTTCTCAAGGATGGTTTTCGTGAAAACGCCATTTTTCGTTCAGCCAAAGCGAACCAAGTGTATGATTTTTTTCAATCTTTATTATTCTTATTCTCAATTTAGTTGAAAATCGGAGTTTTCGACTAGCGAAGTTGGGTTTTTCTCCAAATCCGTGCGTCGGACCTAACTTCGGAAGTGGTGCGCTGTATAGCAAACCTGGTCTGCTATACAGCGCACCACTTCCGAAGTTAGGTCCGACGCACGGATTTGGAGAAAAATCCAACTTCGCTAGTCGAAAATTCCGGGCTTCAACTGCACGTACAATACTATCCTTGTTGTTCAATGACGGCTCCTATGTTAAAGTATCAGTATAAGGTGTATCGACATAACGCAGGTATTTAAAACCAGTTGATTTTTGAATTGTTGAGAATAAATTGATTCTAAAATGCAGTGGATTTGGTTCACTCTGGCTGAATGTGATTTGGAAAAACGGCGATCAGGTTCATTGACATATAATTAGATCCTGCAACACCCGTATTTCTTATTACGTGTTCAATTCTCTCACAGATTGTTACTATGAGTCGGTTAGACGTTAGAAATATGATGGCGATGAAGAAAACTTTAAATGTTCATCATCTAGATCAACACTAAAATATTTCGCTGAATCTATGAAATGGTTTACAGTTCACTCTGGCTGGGTGCATTTTCATTTTTTGTATGTTCTGCCAAACAGAAATTGTGAATTTACTCCACGAAGAGCTGTATAGAATTACTGGATTTTTACACTGAAGGTAGATCATCATATTATTCATCCAGGTTAAGAAAACTATTTTTTTCAAAAAATGGTCTTTGGTTCGGTTTAGCAGAACCCCGACCAAATAATTGATTGATTCAAACGATTTCACTTTTGCCACTAACAAACCCGGAATGTGATTGTTTTGGTGACGGCAGCAACTGCGGCAGCTCGGAAATCTATTTTTAGATCGTCGGTAAGCGGATGGCGAGGAGAACGACTAGAAAAAGACAAAAAAAGGCGAAACCGATCAACTTTTTTGTGGATGCTGTCGTGAGTACCTGCGCTTTATCCATCACGGCCAAAGCTGCACTTGGAAGTTGGTGTGATGGATTTGCTGCACCTTCTTCGTTGTGGCGATGTTGGGGTAAGCATTTTATAGATGTGTGAGTGCTTTCGGACCATGTTTATGGTTTTTATTTTGTTGAAACAAATGAAATTTTTGACATTATATGAAATGATGGTAATCGGTTGTTTTCATCAATAAACTCTGAATGAAAACAATTAAATATAACTTTGGAATAAGTAAATTCTCAGTTTGAAAATCAACCATGCGTTTTATTGTTTTAAACAAGCGCCATTTTTCTGCGTGTAAGACTCGTCGCATATCATTGATGAACATAATGAATAAAACGGGCCCTAATACACTCCCCTGTGACACGCCTAGGCTGTTAACCACGGGGCTCGAAATCGAATCATTAAAAACAGTCCGTTGAGTTCTGTCAGACAAATAGCTTTCGAACCATCTGTATGCAGACATTCCAAAGCGCTTCATTGTTTCCAACAACAAGGGCCGAGAAATCGTTTCAAAAGCGCGTTTCAGATCCAAAAAACTGCAACAATAGTATCTTTACGCTCTACATTTTCTTTCCATTTCGCTAGCACCAAGTTCAATGCGGTTTCACAGGAATGACCTTCCCGATATCCCAATTGCTCTGGTATTAGCAAATTATTACTATTTAGATATGCTAACAGCTGGCCTTTTACAACAAGTTCCAATTTTTTTTCTAATGTGTGCAACATATTGATGGGACGAAACTCTTCGGCTTTAATCGTTCCAGCATCTTTTTGAATTGGAATCACTATGGATTCCTTCCAAACGTGCGGCACGTGCCCAGTTTGTAACGATTCATTAATCAGGTCCAGCAGATTGTGTCCAATGACATCAAAGCAATCCTGTATTACTTTCGCATTTACATTATCTACGCCAGCCGTTTTGCCTATAGAAAACCAAATATTTTTTAGTTCTTCCAAAGTTATTGGGTGAAAAGATTCAAATATACTATTGATGCTAATCGGCTGTTGTATTTCATCAGGCTTATCTACTAATTCAATTGATTTATTGATAGATAAAACACTATCGACGAAATATTAATTAAATCTACTCGCTATAACTTGTTCAGACTCCTCTAATGTGCCATTGAAGGTTATGGACCGCGGTTTTGATATACTAGGTTTTAACAATGACTTTAAAATTTTCCATAACTCTTTGCTGTTGTTTTGATGCTGATCAATTTTCCTCTGAACATACTCGCAACGAGTTTGTTGAACCAATTGCGAGTATTTATTGCGCGCGACCTTGTACCTTTGCCAATTTCTAAAATGCTCATTTCTACGCCATTTTTGTACAATTTGTCTCTTTTGCGTTTAAGACGCAGTAGATCCAAATTGTACCAGCTGTTCGTATTTTTTAATGTAACAACTTTATTTTCGACTAGTTGATTGGTACAGGTTTTCAAGACGTCAGTTAGAATAGCTGATTTCCGATCTAAAGAACCGTCGTTAGTATGAACTTGAACATCCACACCTCTTGCAACAAGACTCGAAAGTGCTTGTTTTGAGTACTTCTTCCAACACTTTAATTTTACAACATTACAATCCTCTCTGTCATTAAAGTCAATATTAATTACTACAGTTTCATGGTAAGTTATTTTTAATTCTGGACTTACAACAACATTTACAGTATCAAAATTTGAATAAATATGATCAATTAAAGTTTTGCTGTGTTGGGCAATACGCGTAAAATCATTTACTTTTTGTTTCAAATTATAAAAGTCTGCTAGCTGTTTCAAATGATTCGAATTCGGATTGTCACACCAATTGATATTAAAGTCGCCAGCAAGTACATTACATTTACCTGAATCTAAAAACGTCTCATGCCAGCTTTCCAAAATTTGAATAAAACGCTGGTCATTAGCACTGGGAGAGTGATATAAAACACCATAATTACCCATCTTCATGCCACGTAAAACTGCGATGCCTAAGAGCCAATTGCTTTCACAAGCCTCGTTTAATAGAAGCTTGTACTGAACTGATTCTTTGACATAAATAGCAACTCCGCCAGTGTGTCTCGAATGTGATACACAAGCAGCCACATTATATCCCGGTATACTATACTGATTGAATGCATTCACATCAACAATATGCGTTTCTGACAAAAATACTAAAAATGGACGCTTTTCTTCCACAATCTGACGTAATTCTACCAAATACCAGCTGTGTTCACTACGTGGGTATATGTCGGGCTTCGGTGGTTTTTTGCTTTGCAATCGGTGCTTATTGATGTCTGCTATTCAGTAGACGTAGAAGCCGTACGGATGGAATTGAACTTTATTGTTCCGAGGCGAAAACCACCGAAGCTGTAAGTAGTTTGTATTTTTATGTATAAGAATTGATTAATTAATAATAAATTATAGCTTTATAGCGTGTGACATGACAAACCATCATGAGTTTGACTGCCCTGCTGAAAGATTCGATGTACCTCGCTGCTGCTTTTAATAGCAACGATAGCAACAATAAGAAATGTACACCGTGAACTAGATTTCACGTTTTCTAGAACGCCCATATTGACAGCTGGAACTAGTTCCAGATCACGGTGTATATTTGCTTGTTCTTATATTTGCGTTTGTTTGGTCACGTTTATCAGAACGGGCTTTCTGAGCGTGTAGTTGGATACATTTCTTGAAGAGAAAGTTTTGCCTGTCCCGACCTTTTTTTCTGTCCCCTGTGTGTAACTAGGTATATTTAGTTTCATTTCAGTGCTCGTTCAATCCTTACAACTTATGTTTGAATATGGTGTGCTCAGTGCCTAACTAAATGATTCACATGAATTTGGTATTTAACCCTTCAGGACGCGCGCTGTTGTATAAAGTACAACACTACCAAAAAACCTCAATTTTATATAACTCATTTTGGTATCATAATGGCCAATTTTTCCGAACTGGCTCATAATACAACTGAAATGAGTTGCATAATGAAAAATAGTTGTATAATGTTCATAATGCAACTCATTTGAGTTGCATTATGAACATTATGCAACTCAAATGGGTTGCATTATGAAAAAATCATTGCATAAAATTTTGTATGGAACTCGTTGCAAAACTCGATTTTTTCAGCACTCTTCGTATTTATCCAACTCGGCAAGCCTCGTTGGAAAAATGTACGACTCGTGCTGAAAAAATCAACTTTTTGCAACTCGTTACATAAATAACTATTTGAGTTCCAAATTAGATTAGATTATATACAATACATGATAAAAAAATATGACGAGTGTTTTCTAATCGACCTTCGTAAGAAGAATTCAAATCAACCTAGACTAATTATGCATGCTTGAATACACCACTCCACTGCCATGTGCAGCATAGTTGACCCATGTTAATAGGATTTCCCATAGAACATGGGACAATTATGCTGCACACGGCAGTCCATGTCTCCAAAGAGCTGTAGAAATAAATTTATGTAAATTTGTTAAATAAACTGCTGTTCGTGAGGATGCCTCCGGTCCCTGCCAGAAAGCAATTTGCCTGCCCCCAGTTGACCATGATCTCTTTGTATTTATTCTTGTGCTTAATGAAATTTCATTCTTCATTTCAGTCGTCCTGTTATCGTTAAATGTGCCACTGGAAACCATCAACAAGGGGAACTTTTTCTTTATTACGCCGAGAACGTGATAATGAATTTTTGAATCCGTGCATACAAAAATTGAACTCACCCTGGAGCACCGCCGGAGCTCGGTTCCTCGTCGGATGGCAGTCCGTTCCCTGGCAGCCCCGCTTCTGCACCAGCGACGGACAGTGCTTGCCACCGTTTTGCGGTTTCTGTCGGACCGTCCGGTTGCGGGACGTCATTCCGGGGCCGCAGGGTGTGTCGCACTCGTTCCATGGGCCCCACTCGCTGACAGCGCAATCGATCACTGCGGAATGGAAATGAAACAGACAGATAACACCGGATATTAGACGTCGAGTGTGGAATTTGCGCTGGTCGGGTCGAGGACTGCAATCACTCAGAGGATATGATGTATTGTTTTGGGGGTGAGGCTACGTGATTTATGGCTGGACGAAATCGGTTATTGTGAAATGTGCATTATATAGGATTAGGCAATCGAATCGTTGTGAAATATGTAAACATTTTGGATTTTTAATTTATTGATTTAAATTCAGTAAATATCCAACATTTTTTTTATCATAACTTTAAGATCAACTCGTATATTTCTATACCTAACCTGATTTTCGGTAATAATGATTTTGTATACACAAATGGAATCACTTTTTTTACCTAAATGGATATGAAGGTTGCAGGGAGTTTGAACGGGGTAACAGGCTAGGAAACTTGAAAGTTATGCAATGCAGGGTTACAGACGGCTTCTGGGGATTTCTGGGAGCGTCATTGACTTTCACTACCTTTAGGAGAGCTAAAGGGGGGCTCAGAGGGGTTTCAGTGCTAACCTTCCTCTCAAAGAGTTTTTTTTCATCTCTGTAGAGCCACGGTTATCCTTTTAGCCAAAAATTAAATATGAGTCATGCCACAATATTCCTAAATAATGGAAACATTGGTGAAAATGCTCTACAAATAAGGAAACCCTCCAGATACTCCCGTAAACTTCTCTTAAATTGTTCTAAAGTCCTCTGAATCGCATTCACATCCCTCTGAAACTCTGTATGGCATAACTTTCAAGTTTCCTAGCCACTCACCCTCTTTCAAGGAGTTTTGGATGACTTTTCGGGAGCCTCAGAGGGCTTTAGAAGAGTTTAGGAGAACATTATGGGAGTCTCGGTGAGGTTTCATGGGAGTTACAAAGCGATATAATGCGTTTCATGGACTTTCAGGAGAGCTTCAGTGGTGCATTCATATGAGTTATAAGGCGCTTCAAGGTATTCCTGAGAGTATTATTGGGAATTCGCGGAGGCTCTCGAGGATTTTCCTTCAGGGGCTTCTAAGAGAACTTCAAGGAGTTTCTGAAGGGGGTTTCTGTGTACTTTAACCCTTTGGACCCGGATTGTTTTGCCTCTGTTGCCGCAACCTCGCTGGTCTCGAATACGTTTCTTATGCTCGGTTTCATAGCCGGGGTCATATTGACCCCTCCGGCTCCAAAAGGTTAAGGGGATTTCTGTGAAATTCACAGGAGTCTCAGAGGGGTTTCAGTTTCGAATGGGTATCTATGGGATTCAGAGGATTTCAGTGGCCATTAAGGGGGAAATTTCAGGTGGGTCTCAGAGCGGTTTTTAAACGTTTAAGAAGTTTTAAAAACAATTTCAGGATATCTGTGATCTAATGTGAAATATTGTTTAATTATAATGAAAACTAGTATGTCCTACTATCTCAATTATCGCGATTATGTAAACCAAAGATCGTTTTGCTGGACAAATCAGTTTTGTTTCTTTGTGTATTGTTAAGCTACACTGTAAAAACGGTTTGCAAATTTTATGCCATGGGCTGCAAAACGGTGAGTCGATAAGGAGAGCGTCCAACATAGCTGTGGTCCTCACAAGTCCCTACCTCATGCTTCCAAGGGTCCAGCGATGACAAAGACCGCCAGCTAAGAGTTGTGTGCTTAGCTGGTAGCGCAGCCTGTTGTCACTGCCTGTGGGCACTGTTGTCCTTCTGACTTCAGCTAGATTGAGGAGGTACGACCCGAGCGTCTGTTCACCAAGGAGGTGCGGCTCAAACAGCGTCTGTTCTGGCATCCAGCGGCTGAAAAAGAAACGCTGCACCACGCCCAGCTAGATCCAAGGTGGTAGCCCCATCAGCGTGGTCGTCCCAGTTTTGGTTAAGACGTTAAACAGAACTGGCACGATGGCCCTCCGGCGAGACAGGAGTGTTGGTGTAGACCCAATAAGCCACCCGTAAAAATCCCCATTGCGAATTACATAAGAGAAAATATGCCCGATACAATCGGCAAAGACCCACGCGACGAAATAAGGACTATGATTGAAAAATTGGAACATGGTATTGCAAGCCACTAGGTTTCGCAGGATGTGACAGGATAATTTACGACGAATTACATCCCCGCACTTCGACATCGTGGCGTTTCAGGAACTTTGTTGGACTGGACAGAAAGTGTGGAAAAGCGGGCATCGAGCGGCTACCTTCTACCAAAGCTGTAGCACCTCCAATGAACTGGGAACAGGATTTATAGTGTTGGGCAAGATGTGACAACGTGTGATCGGGTGGCAGCCGATCAACGCAAGGATGTGCATATTAAGAGTTGAGGGCCGCTTCATCAACTACAGCATATCAACGTCCACTGCCCACACGAAGGGAGACCTGATGACGAGAAAGAAGCGTTCTACGCGCAGTTATAGCAAACATACGATGGTTGCTCGCCGCGTGACGTGAAAATCGTTGTCGGCGACATGAACGCGCAGGTAGGAAGGGAGGAAATGTACCGACCGGTAATCGGGCGAAACAGCCTGCACGCCGTATCGAATGATAACGGCCAGCGATGCGTAAACTTTGCAGCCTCCCGTGGTATGGTAGTCCGAAGCACCTTCTTCCCCCGCAAAGATATCCACAAAGCCACCTGGAGATCACCCGACCAACAAACAGAAAACCAAATCGACCACGTTCTAATCGACGGTAAATTCTTCTCGGATATAACCAATGAATGTCCGCACATACTGCAGTGCGAATACAGATTCGGATCACTACTTGTCGCTGTATGCATGCGCTCAAAACTTTCGACAGTTACTACCACGCGTCGAAGTCGAAAGCCGCGGCTCAACATCGAGCAGCTGCGTAACGTAGAAGTGGCTCAAGACTACGCGCAACAGTTAGCAGTGGCCCTACCAACGGAAGAGCAGCTTGGCGCAGCTACACTTGAAGATGGCTGAAGGGACATCCGATCTGCCATAATACCTCAGGCTACAGCAGAAACGACTGGTACGACGGCGAATGTGAACAGTTGAAAAACAAGAAGAATGCAGCATGGGCGAGAATGCTGCAACACCGTACGAGAGCGAATGAGGCACGTTACAGGCGCGGAACAGGCACAACTCAGTGTTCCGGTTAAAGAAGCGCCAGCTGGAAGAACGAGATCGCGAAGCGATGGAAGAGCTGTACCGCGCTAAGGACACACGAAACTTCTACGAGACGCTCGCGCAGAGGCTTCGTTCCACAAGCCGACATGTGCCGAGATAATGACAGGAATATTCTCACGAGCGAGCGTGAGGTAGTCGACAGGTGGCGGCAGCATTACGATAATCACCTCAATGGCGACGTTGCAAGTACCTAAGGTGGCGTGGTAACAGATTTAGGAGTATGTGAACAGGACGAAATACTTCCGGCCCCTGACCTCCAAGAGATTGAGGGGAAGTGGGCCGGTTGAAAAACAACAAAGCCGCTGGGGCAGATCAACTACCAAGCGAGCTTCTAAAATACGGTGGAGAAGCACTGGTGAGAGCACTACACTTGGTTTATTATACCAAGATTTGGGAGGAGGAAGTATTACCGGAGGAATGGATGGAAGGTATCGTGTGTCCCATCTACAAAAAGGGCGACAAGTTGGATTGCGGGAACTACCGCGCGATCACACTACTGAGCGCTGCCTACAAGCTACTCTCCCAAATTTTATGCCGCCGTCTTTCACCGATTGCAAGAGAGTTCGTGGAGCAATATCAGGCTGGATTCATGGGTGAACGCGCTACAACGGATCAGATGTTCGCCATCCGCCAGGTGTTGCAGAAATGCCGCGAATACAACGTGCCCACACATCACTTGTTCATCGATTTCAAATCGGCGTACGATACAATCGATCGAGAACAGCTATGGCAGAATGAACAGATTAATGAGATTTTAAGCCCTAGGCTAGTTCATCTAGGGACCCACGTTTTTACTTCCCTTCCGAAGGAAGAACTCACATATTATCAGTTTGTCGGGAGTGGGATTTGATCCCAGGTCTTCGGCGTGATAGTCACGTGCTTTAACCCCCACACCATGACCGCTCCACTCCACATGTACAGGGATGTTTTATTTGTTTATTCATTTATTTACAGTCTTCGATTATGGAATCGTGCAGACTACAACTTAATTACTAATTCTTGCCTTTATTTTCGGGAAAAATAAAATCATACACCTGAAGGAAGCTTGACGACTGTATACCATACAAGAAGGTGATTTTATCGGCCGTATCAGTCTAGGTAGCAGCAAAAACGGTTTTGCATCTACATCCGACGGTTTCGGTAATTTATTTTACCTTTTTCAAGGAGCTTCTAGTCCTTGAAAAAGGTAAAATAAATTACCGAAACCGTCGGATGTAGATGCAAAACCGTTTTTGCTGCTACCTAGACTGATACGGCCGATAAAATCACCTTCTTAAAATCATACAGATAATACACTACATTAAAGGACTGACAGCACACATGTTTGATTGGAACACCGTCTCATCGGCTATCACCCATATTGGCTTGAAGTTCGGAAGTTGGCTTAGTCGACTTTATATATTTTGATCAAATAGTGAATGTAGCTTCTAGGAGTCCAAAAGAACAGAGTAAGGGGGTAAGCCTTAACATCGAGCTTCATGTTATTCATTCAAGTTTGGACCGCCCTAGTCTTGAATATTATTCAGATACTATTAGATTGATGTTTCATTCGTTTTTTTTTTGCAATTCTGTCTGATTGATGCAACTCGAATAAACTTTGCTATACAGCCTCCGTACAAACCCTGTGTCATATTTAACGTTCCCACAATTCAGAGTAACTACCACATCCGTTGGTACGGACTACCACAAACTTCCTCTTTCATTGGCTAAATCCCTCTCTCTGGCAAACGGTAGTTACACAAACGCTGTAATCGGAGAGCTGATGATGGTAAAAAGACCCACGGCGCACCTGATGTAGTAGGTGGAACACAAAAAAGGCTGCCCCCATATTGGGGAAAGGTGGCGTCACATATCAGGAGAACAATCGCAATCCTGGGAAGACTCCCTACGACCGAATTGAAAGGAAGTGAGTGTAAACCAGTCAGACGAGACGAGATTTACAGCCCTGCAATTAAGGTTAATGAGGTGAGTTTTGCCTTCGTTTGTCGTCAACGTCATCGTCGTCGTCATCACCGCATCGGCCGTATCCACCTACCGGAAGTTGTAGCTCTGCATGTTCGATGCTCCCTAGAACATCGAGCCTACCTTGTATGCCCTTGGGGGGGAGCGCGCAGCTCTGGATATGGTGGAATATACCTGGATGAGTGTAAGCGAGCTGGCTCGGGCTGGCTGCGATAGAAGCAGAACATTTTAATGAGACAGCGTGGAAGTAACGATTCTCATTGTCGTTTGCTGCCTCAAGTGCACACGACGACAATGTGAATCGTAATAGGAATTCCTGCAAATAGTTCTTCACGACAATGTAATCAGTTTTCGAGTTCATGTGTTAAACTCAGTTGAATCATGTTGGAAAAATGCGCATTGTAAAAGTTCATGAGATTTTTATGGAATGGTAAATTATTAATTTGCGTCACTTGTTCTCGGATTGCAATATTGTCTTTTGACATTATATCAAATTACAGCACATATATAGCAAGCTTGTCAGGGCCCGTAGCGCTGTGGCTACACGTTCGCTTCATAAGCGAATGTTCATCGGTTCGATCCCAGCCCCGGCACTTGCAGTTTTTCGTCAGTTGCTCTGCCCTCCGAGAGCGGCTGATACTGACCCTCTTCGGAGCCTATAGCTCCAACGGACCCGGAACGCTCAAAATTTCATTGCATTTGGTTCATTGAATCCGGAGATATAACAGTTCAAAGTTGGATAACGGATAATTTTGACTTTTTCTAGAATCTTTCTAACTTCGTGTGAAATAGCCCGAAAATCTTAGATTTATTGATGCACTTTTGAAAAAGTTACAGCTATTTGACCATTTTTTGAAAAGTGACATTTTTACATGTCCCGATCATTTTGTCTATCCCCTGTAGAGCAAGCAAGGGTTTATCACAAGTTACGATTTGATTGATACTTGGTATTTGAGTTTTCTGGACTTGCTGCATACGAGCACCTTTGAATACGGGAAACTATTATCGCCACACTGCCGCCCTCGAACTGATATTGAAATGTGGCCTACATAATGGCAGTGAATATCTATTACTGTTCATTTTATTTATAATTCTTCAATAACAGTGGTTTATTAATGAAATATACATTGGTAACATTTTTCTAGCTTATCCGTATTTGTCACTGTGGTAATGAGATTTGTAATATATTTGTCATTTGTACGTCTATTGTTTGTGACGCATTGGTCGTCTATTTGTCTATGGAAATGTAATTATAGAGAAGCTCATAATAAACAATAATAGTAAAATGTATAGAATGTGTTACCTCCCTTAATTTTGGTTATTGAAATACCACAGTCACTACGTCAGTGAGCCATTCCCAATGTGATGCATTAGGAATTGTTCGAGATTAAAATCGCCCACTATAGGATGCAACCCTGAACCCCCCCCCCCCCCCCCCTTTTCTTCACTTTACCACCTGAGAATTATGTGCTCTGTGAGAATCTCTACACAGGAGAGAGCATGGCATAATCGGCGCAATACCTTTCGGCATCTAATACGATCGCAAGGGTCGTTCGCGATATCTGAAGAGGTCTACCACTCCAGGCAGTCAACCATGGACCCTTGTGAATAACAGCCACCGGGCAAGAGGCCCGTAATAGTTTTATCCTTTGACTCTGTAATACCTGTAAATATAATGGTTTATAATAAACGTACCTTTTATTAGTGTTTTGTGTAAACGTTCATCAAAGAGATCAACTCTGGAAACCTTTCTTCCACTGGCAACTAACAACCGTGTTGTGGGTCGGTGGATCAAGCCCCAATATAATGGTCCTTCGAACCGGATCCAGCTGGGAGGACGGATGGAAATCTGTTTTGGAGCATGGACACTAACTCCGATACCGCCATCATACTGCAACCGATATATGTGGGTAAACGCCATCACGATCAATTAAAATGTGCAACGAGAGCTTCGCCATTACGAGGAACAAACATCCAACTTAAGGCGAAACTAGAAGCATTTCCTCACTTTTTGGTTTTTGATTTTTTATAAAATAACGAAGCAATATTTTCAAAATCGGTTTTCGTGCATATGTAGAGTATGGATCAAGGTATCTTCTGAATTTTTCTCGTAGTGGAAAATGTTTTTCGTTTTTGCAGAAACCATTTTTGAACAAAATATCACAAAAAAATGGTTTCTGCAAAAATGGATAACATTTTCCACCTGAAAAAAATTCAGAAGATACCTTGATCCATACTCTACATTTGCACGAAAACCGATTTTGAAAATATTGCTTCGTTATTTAATAAAAAATCAAAAACCGAAAAAAATGAGAAAATGCTTCCAGTTTCGCCTTAAGCAGTGACGTCTAACTTTGGCTATGGAATTTCGAGGATGGCGCGTATTGCTGCACTGACGAGATTGACTGTTGCTCAGGAATTATCGGAGTTCGCCAGCACACAGTGTTTCATCAGCCTTCAGCGATTATTGGGATTGATGGCTTCAAGCGTATTCCATGGCATGGCAGTTACAGGCGGATTTAACTAACGACAAACAAGGCTGTATTCAACAACTCTTGTGCAAATGTAAACAATTCACGATGGTATGCAGAGCACTAACATCTGTTCGAATGTAATCTGTATGGCACAAAGAGAATATGCTGGCAGAGGCAGTTACACAACAATACTGGGACACCAACTCCCAGCAAGGTTCTAAATAGTGGGCACAGGGTGTCTCTACTACACAGCAAATAATTTTGTAATATCCAGGCGCGTAATTTCTGGCGATGTATCCTTTTTCGAACGTAATCTCACTCGGATACATCGTTTTTCAACAATTATCACACTCACCATGCACACCCTGCTTGGCACCGGAAAGTGTCAACAAACCCGTTCCAGCAGATATTTAGAAGCAGTATCATATTTATCACCTTCATTCTAACTCGGTGAAATAGCCGAGAGGCAAGGGATATGCCTCACAATCAGCGGATCAGTGTACGAATCCGTGCCAATATTTTACTTATATATGAATCATCTATCGTTCCGGTTCTAGCGATTGCTAGACTTACTTTCAAGCTACGGCGGCTAATTTGCTGTTTGGAAAGGATGTAATTTGTACATCATTTTTACGACGCGAGTGATGTGCAGCGGAAGTGAAGTGATATCACAAGAATTTTTTTGCTGTGTAGGATTTGTGGATAGTACAGGCAGTCATTCAATTTGGATGGATCACTACGGATAGGATGAAGCTGCAACAAGTGCTGCAGTTGCTTACTCACTGCTGCATCGGGTAGTAGTAGTGCCAAACATCTTCTATGGCTCACGGAGAGTCACCAATACTCGAGTTTTGGCTATGGTATATCGACATTCGTCTGCGAATTTAACACCTCGAATAACGGAGCACTTAATAACATTGGATACGAGGTTTCGCTACATCGCATTATTGGTTGTTTCCGAACATCACTAAGTTGGCATCATCTTCTGTGTTGTAAGGTAAATATAAAACACTTAGTGTATGTTCTGCCGAAGCTTGGAGGTTTCCTTGGCTAACACTATTTTCATCGGTTTCTCAAACTATACACCTGGACCAACGAGCCACAAGACGGACAACGCACGACCGATGTGCAGTATCGGACAATAAAAATGCACCAAAGCCGTTTTCCCATACAAACTAGTCAACTTTGGATTGCCATATCTCAGTTATGTCTCAACCGATTGTTTTCATTTTTCTGTGACGAACTACAAAACATTTCAATTTTTAAAAACTATTGAAAAAGTTCAGTGATAACTATTGAGACAAAAGTTACAGATAGGTTGAATTTTGACAATAAAAATGCACCAAGGCAAAAAATTGTGTAGCCTAAAATGCTGAAGTCAGATAGCTATGGTGTCTTCAGCAAATTTATTGGTCATCACACAAGAAACATATTTGCCGAAGACACCATAATGATTTGACTTCAGCATTTTTGGCTATACAATTTTTTGTTTTGGTGCATTTTTATTGTCAAAATTCAGCCTATCTGTAACTTTTGTATCAATAGTTACAATGGAAACGATCCAGCTCAGGGGAATACAGTCTACGGAACACGTGAGAAAAAGAGTGGCCAGTCAACTAATACGATTCAGGGTGCTGTAAACAACACAAAGGGTAGCTGCTTTCCATGTAGTTTCTTCACTAGATCAACATACAATCAGGGGTCCACAAACCATAGTTCATGGAGCACGGACTGTAGTAATTTGTTGGGAATATTTCAAGGGAAGGTTTGGTCAGATTCCACGGCCGGGATCTGTCGCTCAAAACCATCATTCCAACTTGATAAGGATCAAGGAGTGGAATTTCAATCCAAGGAGCAATTTTCCAATCCGGACGCTGACAGGGTCAGTGATCATCTTCACAAGAGCCAGTTGTTGGAACACAATTTGGTTTACTAACGATGACGTTAACCACGACTATACAAAATCGGGGATTTTGTGACAGATCGGCGTCATTGAAGAAGTGGTGAGTCGTCAAGGGGCGATTCACAGCAATTAGGATATCTTTCCCAGTAGAGGATGCTACAGTTCTTTGAGCCACAAAAAGGATTTCAGAAATGTAGGACATTTCAGGGTGGGTGAGGATGTTCGAGATTAAAATCGCCCACCATAGGATGCAACCCTGAGCCCCCCCCCCCCTCCCTTTTCTTCACTTTACCACCTGAGAATTATGTGCTCTGTGAGAATCTCTACACAGGAGAGAGCATGACATAATCGGCGCAATACCTTTCGGCATCTAATACGATCGCAAGGGTCGTTCGCGATATCTGCAGAGGTCTACCACTCCAGGCAGTCAACCATGGACCCTTGTGAATAACAGCCACCGGGCAAGAGGCCCGTAATAGTTTTATCCTTTGACTCTGTAATGCCTGTAAATATAATGGTTTAGAATAAACGTACCTTTTATTAGTGTTTTGTGTAAACGTTCGTCAAAGAGATCAACTCTGGAAACCGTTCTTCCACTGGCAACTAACAACCGTGTTGTGGGTCGGTGGATCAAGCCTCAATATAATGGTTCGAACCGGACCTGACCGGAGGCTGACGAGCACACAGGGTGTTCGTTACGACAAAACATCAGGCACGAATCTCGGTTTTCGTATTACGAGTACACACGGTACTTGTACACGCTTTTCGGCACACAGGGTGTCGGAATGCAACTCCCAATGAAGGATTTGGAACGCATCGGGTGTTCGTCCACGTTCGTGCACGGCGGATCCATGGATTTCAAGCGCAAAAGGTGGCTGTACCTCTACACCATACGGAAGGAAACAACAAGGAAATAGGCAGTGTGCAGTTCAGGTGAAATTCCCACTTGACAATTGGCTGCTAATAAAACGTCTGCAATCAACACTCCAGATGCACGGGTATAAGGTTTCACGTCACACATTATCGGAAGCGGAATGGAATCAGGATCAAGTTTTTTTCCTCAAGCATTTGGACGTGCCAAAGGGATGTACCGATGATTGAACAGCCATTACTGTGGTGACGAGACCAGGGAAACAAGTATACTGATTAGGACACCACAAGCACTACTTCCAACTTCCTACGAGCAGTGCACTCACTACAGCATATCAACCAACATCGTACCACTTCACATGGCTATGAAGTAGAAACTACCAATGGAAGAAAGGCATACCACAGAAGTACATTACTACGACTGTAACCGAAGGAATACAACTACTAGCCGATCTGGGAACTACCTGAGCTTCGCATAGGGCATTCAGTGAGTGAGCTTCTGCTAATCCACATTCCACACGGCGGGTGAGATAGCTTGGGCTAATGACTATGGACCCAAGAAAAACCGATGTTGGGGAGTGGAACACACAATAAATGAGCTATCGAAGAACCCATGGAGGACCTCAACCCAACAGGAATCTTAACCTTCCTTTATGAATGTTTTTGTTTTCCAATATATCAGATATCAAACACTTTGTTTCATTTATTAGTTAATTTGGAAGGCTAGGGCGCTAATACTTTGTACAGTTGTGTTGATTGTAAGACCAGTTCTTGCTCTACCTTTTAAGGAGAAACATCAGATAATACAAATGTGGCTGCCACATTGGCCGACTTGGACTCCTACTCACGTTTTCAAGAGCACCAATCTTGAAAATTTGAAAACAAATGCGCTCGATTTGAAGAATCCGTCTCTTTTTGCAAAGCCAGGATGAACAAGTGCGCCACGAGTGCGTTCGATTCTTCGTTCGTCAGATTTGCGCCTCTAAAGTATGCAGAATTGCAATAGAATTTCTTGATGTTTCACCTTAAAAGGCACGAAAGGCTCTCCCACGCCTCGGCGGTCAATGTCGGTGATATCGATATCGTTCGAAAAATATAAAACATATGTCCTTTCAAGAGCAAATTACAAAACATATTGGACAGCGCATCACCCTGTTTCAATCCATCAATTTTTATAGAATGAGGAAATCTGTTGATCAGATACCCAAGAATGGGTCCTGGGGTCCTCAGATCCTGTTGTTGGTCGGCCCGCCATTTTCTCTGTAGTTCAAGTACGATTCGGCAGATTGTGGAAGTAGATCGAAGACCGAGATAAGGGTAAGCAGAAATGCCTGCTTCGAGGGGCTCTGTCAGAGTGCCAATGGGAATCCCTGCGGTGATGCCTACAGGATCGTGATGTCCAAGACGAGAGATGTAATGGCTCCTACAAAGCAATCTACGGAGATGTTGGAGGGAATCATCGAGGGGCTTTTTCCGCGTCATGATCCTAGTCCTGGGCCTCCTTAAAGAACTGCTGATGCAAAAGTAGTCATCATCGACGCAAACGAGAGCACTGTGAGTGTATGGGCAGGAGTTATCAGCATCTTGGCAAATTTAAAGTGAAAGTTAACGATAGTTGCTGCGGTGCCATTATGCATGGACCGAATATTAGAGCATGGTGTGTGAAACTTCGTAAAGGTTTCGGGTGAACTATCCAGCACATTTGATTCTCGCAAGGAACTTCGACAAGGTGGCGGAATCTCATGTCTATATTTCTACGTCGTCCCAGAAGGTGGATTTAATCGAATTTTCTGTTAGTCTGAATGAGGAAGAAGAACATTGTTCTCGAGATATATATAGAAGACACCTTCAATTGGTTCTGCAACCTTTTAGATACACGCAAAGAAACTTGCAATCAGCATTACCAGAAGCTCGTTCCGGCAATATTCATAAAATTTCAACAATACATTGTGAACAATAACAACTTCGGTGGCGTGAAACAATCTTACACTTAGGGATAAGAACCATCGTTGCCTGCCACCCATTCCAACCACTCGTATATCTAACTGACTGTGTGTAACGGTATAACAATGTTGTTCAAGCTGCTAACCTTGTTTGCTCACTTCTTGTGTTACCATAGCCGCTTGAGCCATTGTGTGACACTGTTCAATTAGGGCGGACAAACGCAGAAAGTAATGGCGAGACAATACCTACTAGCCTACAAGAAAATAGAAACAACCTACTGAGAATGTGCGGCATCTTCGTTGGTGGCATTCCCGCTGAAGCATAAAACACGAAGGCGATGGCGGTGAACGAACACAAGACAGGAAGACACATGTAAGATGTAGGTAGGCATTCAAACAAACATCATGCTGGATCGCCATCGTCGTCGTCGTCGTCGTCGTCGTCGTAAGAAGAAAGGTGCAATTTTCTTTTATTTAATTTTGGCGCTCTTGTCCTATGTTGACACTTTCAGCCTGGCTTGTTGGGGCCTCCTCGATTGCTTATGGCACACGTACGATGGGCAAAGCCATTTTTTCCCTGTTGTCACAAACCCGGCCGGCAACAATCGAAACGGAAGATACATTATTTTCTTCTGGGAAGGAATATGCGATCTGGGGAAGCATTGTTTGAATAATGTGTTTGTGGTCATTTATCATCACCACTCCCCTACATATTTAGTGGAATATGGCGAGGCAAATTGAATTTATGAGAAGTTGTCTAAAACGAATGCAAATTTCAGCTTTAACGCTTGGGTCACAGTAGGTTTGTAGTATTCGAAAAGTTGTGGCGATAAAAAATATATAAATGGCTAAAGCAAATTAGCTCTATTAAAATTTAGACGATAATATGACTCAGATAGGTACGTTCAACGTTTCCTACGGAAGTATGGTCTATATATAAATATATATGGCGTATCGCCAAAAGAATATTCGCTTCGTCTTGTACCATCAGAATCCGAATTTCTATAGCGAAAAGTAAAAAAAGTGCTACATGTGCCAATGTTCTTGGAGATGGCGAAATCGTTAAGTGGTAGGCCGTTTTCGTTCATCTGTTAGGGGCAGTGAACTTTCTAATCGTCTGTCTGAATTTCCCCTCCTGACATACCAGAGCTCGTATGGTGATCATGACGTCGTGCCTTGGACAGCGATCGAGTTGCCGTAGGTGTCGGTTCGTATTCTTCTGTTGCTGGCAACATTTCCCGTCATAGCACTAGTCTTGCAGTTGCAGCTCTCTAACATCGGACTAACTCAACGTTCTCCAGACCATACTCCACTTGGTCCACCCATAGTACTCTATGCGACCATGACCAGACCATTCATAGCTCCATGAAACTTATTCTAGCCTACCAACCCTCCTTTGATCATCCCAAAACTAATCCATTATACTGTCAGTACTTGGCATCATGTGATCGACTGCTAAGAGGCAGGGGTTCTTGGATAGCAGTAATGAATTTCATATGAGTTCGACAGTACTTTCGGTTTGTCCTCGGAGCAATTTTGAATTAGTCGAACTGCTCCCGAAGATGGTACAATACACGGTTAGCAGTACATATTCCAAGAATCTCAACCAACCTGCTGTTGTAAGGGCTGTTTGTAGTTCAGAAGGAATTTTTTGCCCTATCTTGATGCATGGGAAATTCCTTGCCTGAATCGCCCAAGAAACTGTTTTTCTTCGATCGCAGTACGCAATCGCGAAGGAATGACAATTCAAATGGCTGTCACTGTGGAAAGTTTCTGCCAGGAATCGGTAAAGAACTTTCTTAAGCGATTCCTTTTGAGCACGAAACTGGGTTGTAGGCAGAAGTCCGGGTAGGTAAAAAGAAACGCAATGTCTTCACAAGAGATCGCTTTAGTGTTCTTCTCCCGATCAGGGCCTATCTCGAACTGACTGTCGTTACACTCTCCAGACGAATCTTGCAACTGTCTCTGATTATGATAAGGTAGTCCATATTTAATAGGCTGGATTGAAATTTCATTTTTCTGTAAAAGCTTACAGCTCGGTCATCCTGTTCAATCATTCATCTGAAAAACAACTCACAAGTCACTATCATCCTCCAAGCTTTCCACATCTTCATATTCTAATTCTGATTCTTTATCTGCTTTTAAATATTCTACATCCTGGTATTTATTTCATCATTTTATCTTTCATGTTATCCTATCTCCTGACTACTTGCCCACTTTCCTATTGTCTGTAATCGCTCTTCGCACCCTTGTGGTCATGCGTCTTTACCATTGGGTCAAATATTCCCTCAAATCTCAAACCTGACACCTGAAACTAGTCCAGATCACCCACCACGTAGCGGTTATTGTCCAGAAACTTTTTCCCTTCATATGGCCCACGATACTTCGGCTTCAACTTGTTTCGTTCTCTTACTACCCCGACTCTTCTCAACATCCTTTTTATTATACTTTGGCATAAGCGGCTGGGTGAATGCCGTGACCAGCCACTTAACCTTCCGTAACTTGCGCGGTTGACTACCTGCGTCAGCACCACGCTAATGCTGAGTACAAAAAGCGAGATTTTTTCAACGTGTTGTACAAAATACAACAGCGCGATCGCTCGAGGGTTAATAATGTTCCCTAACTGTTTGGGGGAGTGAGTGTCCTAGTTCACTGTGTCAGCTAATTCGTTGCAATAGGCCTGTTTTGCGTTCCGTATGAGCCTTTTCAGTGCTGCTCGTGCCTTTTGCAGTTCGAAAAGATTAGACATGGTCTTGGATCGGTTGTAGTTTCGGAGTTTATCTCGCTTGAATTTGTAAGCCACGTTTTTTTGCTTGCTTCACCAACGCTTTAAGTCAGCGTTTCTCAAACTATGGGTCGCGACCCACTGGTGGGTCGCGAGCTGATTTTTGGTGGGTCGCGGAGGTTTTGACAATATTGTATTAAATATACTTAAGGTAAAACTGGATGCATTTCTTCATATATTGGTTTTTGATTTTTTATTAAATAACGGAGCAATATTTTTTTTTTAAATTGGCTTCTATACACATGTAGAGGAAACATCAAGGTAAATTCAAATTTTCTTTCTGAGTGAAAAATATTTCTCTTGTTTTCAAAACCATTTTTCAATAATTTTTGATTAAAAATGGTTTCTGTAAGAAAAATAAAGAGTTTTTCGACCTGCCTCGAACCTTCCTCTAAATGTGAATGAAAACCGATTCGGAGAATATCGATCCATCATCTGATAAAAATCAAAAACCAATATATTAGAAAATGCATTTAGTTTTGCTTTTCGAAATTAACCAGTAAGAATCCTCGTATTTTTTTTTTTCTAGAAATAAGGTTTTTCTTTATTTATATTCGAAAGTCTCTTTAATAAAGACAAATCAATCAGTCAATTATTTATATTCAAACTTTCGTATTACGACTTACGAGCCTTATTTATACATTTTTATTTAATATTCAATTAAAATTACTCTGATATCGATTCTGGAACAACAAGTTTAGTATTAAATGGTGCAAGATTTTGGGATGTTTCTACTAATTCCGATTTCTTTTTGCATCTTTAAATTATTTTACACGCTGGAAATAAAGTGCCAAGTTTAGCAGTAAGACGTAAAAACTTGAAGTATTTTTAGGCAAAGTACGTTTAATTGGCAAATTGAGAGATAAATTTGTGAAAAAATTACCACTTGTTTTGGTGGGATTCGAACCCACGACTCCGTTATCGCTAGTCCGGCGCTTTAACCAACTAAGCTACAGAACAAGTTACAACTCTGCAGAATAGAAAGTCAAACTGGATTCGAAGCACCACCCTAAACCGGGTCCGTCTTTCACAACTTTATCTCTCTTTCGGCTCTTAGATGCCAATCTCCCGCACTCTCGCGGCCTACGAACGACAAGTGTGCGCGTATTGTTTTTAGAATGTTGATATTGAAGCTCGACTGACACATACTTCGTCACCAACCATATGATCGGTGCAAACTCAGTATGCGTTGAGCGCTCAACGCATACTGAGTTTGCACCGATCATATGGTTGGTGACGAAGTATGTGTCAGTCGAGCTTCAATATCAACATTCTAAAAACAATACGCGCACACTTGTCGTTCGTAGGCCGCGAGAGTGCGGGAGATTGGCATCTAAGAGCCGAAAGAGAGATAAAGTTGTGAAAGACGGACCCGGTTTAGGGTGGTGCTTCGAATCCAGTTTGACTTTCTATTCTGCAGAGTTGTAACTTGTTCTGTAGCTTAGTTGGTTAAAGCGCCGGACTAGCGATAACGGAGTCGTGGGTTCGAATCCCACCAAAACAAGTGGTAATTTTTTCACAAATTTATCTCTCAATTTGCCAATTAAACGTACTTTGCCTAAAAATACTTCAAGTTTTTACGTCTATTTCAGACATACTAGTCGACTGGTATAGCCGGAAAAGGGCAATAAAATCATTGTCTTAGCAGTAAGAATTTCAGGAAAACCGAAAATCAGGCAAAAATACATAATTTTGTTAGGCATTCGTCGTCAAGTTCTATGTATATTTATTTTCATCGAACTTCGGTGGAATTTTGCTTAATCTTCCAAAATCAGAACCTTTACAAAAATCACTAATAAAAAAATGGGGGCATTTTTAGCCAAAACTGGTTCATTTAAATCGAACTTTATCTACGTTAAATACGATTGAAATTCCTTTCAAAGGATATTCTTAAAATTCAACAGAAGCGTAAATCTGCCAGTGTATCTAGCAAATTTTTATGAATTTTCAGGTTTTCTTTAGCTATAAAATGTGTGTTAGAATCCCTAAAATATGATGATTTCTAAAGTATTACATTGAGCCGGAAAGTTAAAAGTTTTAAATTTGTATTATCTATAATATCATTACCTTATCATTAATTTTAAAGACAGGGAATTAACTAAAACTTATTAATGTGAATTTGAACCAAAAAGAGAGCTGCAAATTAAAAAAAACTTCAAAATGTCTAAGAAGAAGTATTACGGTATTACGTAACGGAAGCTAATCGCAACCTTTAAATAGACATTGTTCACACAATTACACTTATTTAACAATGAAATTATCTTAAAAAATCTAAAATTTCTAAAATTACGTATGTTATGGAAATACGTGCTGGTGGGTCGCCATATTCTATGCAAATTAAAAGTGGGTCGCAGGATGAAAAATTTTGAGAACCCCTGCTCTATGCCCAAGGAAGTAGGAAATTTCCTTTACGAAAAGATTTGAGTGATTTGATGCTCTCCGCTTCCATTTGTCGTGGGCCTGTTTCGACTTTTCGTCCTTGGTTCCCTGCCTGCTGTGGTTTTGTGTTCCCAGTCAACACACGATCGCATATGATGTTGAATAGGATGCTAAAGTGAAGGCGATATGCATACACTTTACACGCGATTGAATAGAAGCATGTACGCATATGGCCTCCATCTTAGCATCTTATTCAACATCATATAAGACTTCGTGTTAGCTGGGTTGCCCACTTGGTTACAGCGCGGCGTCCGCGCCGACGCCCATGACCTCTTCTTTTCTTCTTATCCAGCTACCTCTATCTCCATTTTCTTGAAACGATTTGATAGCTTCGGATAGTTGGCTTCAGCCTCTTGGTATGTTGCTTCTTTTTTTCAACTTCTCCAGGATGTTCCATCTCCTAGGTCTTTCCGGGCAGTCCTTTGATAGGGCGTTATGATGCCTGCCGCAGTTCATGCATCTTTCTTTTCCCGTCTTCCAGGTGCATGCCTCCATATTTTCTGCATCTTTGTGTGGACCTGCATTTCTTGATTGGATGTCTGCACCTCCAGCATTATCGGCATTGCCGGATAGGGAAGATGTAAAGCTCCACCCTGCAGCTGCAGTCATAGATCTTAACCCGATTGGGATTGTTTGTAATAAAATAGGCAGAGCTACACGTGAACACGTCTTTACTGGGTTAGAACGTCGACAGAAGAGAAAGAATTTTTATTTGAAATTTCTTAGCCTACTATGATCTAATATAATTACATACAACTTATATCTAGTTAGTAGGGTGGCCCACACTTATATAAAAAACAAAAATTTCGAAAAATGCCAAGTCTTACCTCCTAAATCAGTTGCTTTGGACTCCCAGAAGCTACGTTCAAAATTTTAGGAAAATCGGTTGAGCCTAAGGGGGCGCTCAAAACGCTTGAAGTTTATATGGGAAAACTTGGCCAAATGTATGCAGAAATTTTAAGTTTTAGAATTTTGCCGCTAGGTGGCGCTGTAAGCGTTCAATAAATAAACCCTTTGGTATTATTATAGGTGACTATATGCCAAAGAACTTTGTCGAAGACCGCGAAGTAATCCGACGGCTGTGAAAAAAGTTATACCCTAGGCAAAGTGAGGCAAAGTATTGAGATTTCATTACACTAGTTTGCAAAATAAAACGAAAGTCGTGAACTTCTGTCAATGACCAAAATTTTTGAAGCACAATTTATCACTGATTTCGAAACCGTGCTTCAAAAAATTTCAACTAGAGCAGTTTTTGAGTTTTAGCTCAATATCGAGTTTTACAATTTTAAAAAATATGGAATTTACTAAAGTTCAAATATCTTGCGTTTAGGTCAACCAATTTCAAATCTTTTTCCATAAATTAAAAGCTGAATACAATACCATTTGATCATCTGAATGCAGGTTTTGCGTCAGATTGATGAATTTCAAGATATTGGCGAGTTTCAGGGACGATCTCCTCAAATTTTAGCCAAATTTCCAAAAATATATGAAGAAATGTATTTTTTTCAATAAGAAAAAACCCTAATTAATCCACCTAGTGGTGATGGTGCCTTTCTCGTGCTTTTAAGTATCATTTCAACAAAACTCAAGCGACATGTTTTGAAACGTCATTTTAGATATTTCGGTCATTATTTTTTGACTCCGGGTATCTACCCCAACTAAACTAAACGCCATCTTGAACATTGAGACACCATCTTGGATGTTCTGGTATTCATTTTTGGACTCCGTACCTAAAATTACATGAAATAATCGCCGTATTGAATTTTGGCATATCGTCTATGATTTTCTGGTGACCAGTTTTGGACGAAGACCGGCATTCTTCCCCATTCCAATTATAGTCATATTGCAGACCTTGTGAAACAGCGCACAGCTTGGGTTTTCTGATCACAGATTTTGAATTCTGGACATGTTTCCATACAACATATGCCCATAATGCAAGAATTCAAAATCCTAAAAAAAAAGGCGCTAACTTGAATACGGGGCATTATCTTGGATACTCTGGTGGACTTCGAACATATTTCCCATACCAAATACACTTATTATACATAGTTTTAGAGCTCAAAATTCCTTTAAACAGCCGCCATCTTCTGTTCAAGGTTGACACGATCAAATTCTTATTTTTCCATTCAACGTTGACCCATCCTGCTATAAATTTACACCTTAGGAATCTGAAATGGTGCGATTTGATGAAACCTATTCGTCACTGTTGTTCATGCCGAATGTTTATCAGGCCATTAAACAAAGCCACGATTTGATTTTTCACATGAACGTTGGTTCTGCTACACAACAGCTAGTCTTATGTGATCTAAAGCTATTTTCTTGTTAACCGTTTATTGGATTATCAAAAAATCTGCGATCTGATGTGTCGTATGCAGGGATGCCAGATGATTTTTTTGAAAAATCTGTATCGCAATTTTCAAAAATCTGTATCCCGTACAAAATTTGGGTGAAAAATATGTATCCCATACAAAAAAAAAATAAAACCTCTAGCTCAAAAATCTGTATATCATATTAAATGAAATCTGTACGGATGCTCAAAAATCTGTATAATACAGATTAATCTGTATATATGGCATCCCTGGTCGTATGTATGGGTTTGGTTCATTTTTATATATGGCAATTTTCGGTGGGATACCCGGATCTGATTCCATGACACTAACGGTTGTCCCAAATCTGGTCTGAGATTATTTTTTTGCTAATTCTTCACCTTTACCCAACCACCGCGATTTGATATATCGCATGTACAGGGGATAGACAAAATGATCGGGACAGGCAAAATATTCACTTTTCAAAAAATGTTCAACTCGCTGTAACTTTTCGAAACGTGCATCAAATATTTTCAAATTTTCACTGTAAATTGATCAACTAGTTGTGTATCAGTGGACAACATTTGGAAAAGATCAGGCTATTCTGCACGAAGTTATAAAGATTCTTAAAAAAAAGGCATAATTAACCGATAGCCAACTTTGAACTGTTATATCTCCGGATTCAATGAACCGAATGCAATGAAATTTTGACTATTTAAGACTTATATAATGAACTTTGAAAAACTTTTGTCACAACTTAAAATTCTTTATACGGAAGAAAGTTATTACGAATAGTTTATTTTCCTAATAAAACACCAATTTTCCTAAAACTTTAACATCGTTTCAAAATTCAAGATGTTAATTATAGTTTATTTAAATTCCCTCTAATTGTCTTTTATATAAATATGTTTTGAAGAAAAGTAACAACATAGCCTTCAATTAATATAAAAAGTATTGGGATGAATATTAAAAATAGGCCATTTTACTAAAAAATCAATTAATAAATAAAATCGCTATAACTTTTTCTCTTGTTAATAATTTAAAGTTGTGTCAAACGTTTTTCAGAGCTCATTATATAAGTCTTAAATGGTCAAAATTTCATTACATTCGGTTCATTGAATCCGGAGATATAACAGCTCAAAGTTGGCTATCGGATAATTATACCTATTTCTAGAATATTTTTAATTTCGTGTAGAATAGCCCGATCTTTTCCAAATTTTGTCCACTGATGCACAACTAGTTGAAGAACTTACAGTGAAAATTTGAGAATATTTGATGCACTTTTCGAAAAGTTACAGCTAGTTGAACATTTTTGGAAAAGTGAAAATTTTGCCTGTCCCGATCATTTTGTCTATCCCCTGTATGGGTTTGATTCACCTTTACTTTTAACTATAGATAGTAGAGTAAACATAGATCCGCGGACACCGTTGACTAAAATGTTTCAAGCGTGTAAGTAGTAATTTTCAAGAGTGTGACGGTTGAATATGACGTCATGCGCTCCATTGATGTTGTCCAAATCTTGACGTCATGCTCGTTTGGATACAGATTTTGACATTCATCAACACGGATCTATGTTTACTCTACTATCTATACTTTTAACCACTTTCAAAGCCACACCCGAACCTGCAACACTACCAAGAATCTAATGTGGTCTGACCCTTTTTTCCATCAGGTTGTCGTGGTTTGATGTACCGCATCCATGGGTTTGGTTAAATTTTACATTTTACTACCCGGATCTGATTCCGAGTAACTACCGGCTGAACCAAATATGGTCTGACACTATTGTCTTGTTAACTGTTCATCGGTTAACCAATAACGCTGCAAATTGAAGGTGTCACATGCAGGGTTTGACCATTTCGACGGGACTCTCGGAACCAATTCCGGAACACTACCAGTTGTCTCTAGTGTGATCTAAGGCTATTTTCTTGCTAAGTGTTCATCAGGTTATCGCAAAAGCCACGATTTGATGTGTCACATACCTGGATTTGATTAACTTTTACATTTGGCCTCTTCCGGTCACTCGAAATCGATTCCGAAACACTTGCTGGCCGTTCATTAGGTAATCGAAAAAGCCGCTATTTGATGTGACGCATGTATGGGTATGTTGGGCTCTTTCAGATTTGACCACTTCTGCGGGAGCCCTGGAACCGGTTCCGGAACACTACTGGTTCAGATATGGTCTGAGATGATTTTCCTGCTCATTGTCCATCAGGTCATCGAAAATGCCGTGGTTTGCTATGTCGCATGCATGGGTTTGGTTCAATTGTATATTTGGCCACTTCCAGCGGTGTGCCTAGAACTGGTTCCGGAACACTACCGGTTCAGATATGGTCTGAGACTATTTTCCTGCTTACCGCTCATCAGGTTATCGAAAATGCCGTGGTTTGATGTGTCGCATGCATGGGTTTGGTTCACTTGTATATTTGGCCACTTCCGGCGGGACACCCGGAACCGGTTCCGGAACATGACCGGTTCAGATATGATCTGAGACTATTTTCCTGCTTACCGCTCATCAGGTTATCGAAAATGCCGTAGTTTGATGTGTCGCATGCATGGGTTTGGTTCAATTGTATATTTGGCCACTTCCAGCGGTGTGCCTAGAACCGGTTCCGGAACACTACCGGTTCAGATATGGTCTGAGACTATTTTCCTGCTTACCGCTCATCAGGTTATTGAAAATGCCGTGGTTTGATATGTCGCATGCATAGGTTTGATGCATTTTCATATCTGGTCCCTTCCTGGGGTACCGTTCCGGACCACCTAAATGGCCATATCTCCGGAACGGCTGGACCGATCCGAACCATTTTCAATAGGAAACAATGGGACCAGATTCCGCGTCGAATGAACCGTCGGTCATTGGAATCGGTTGAGGTTTACTGCCAAAAAGTGATGTGAGTTTTTTTTGTACACACTCACACATACGCACACACACACGCACACACATACACACACACACATACACACACACAGACATCACCTCAATTCGTCGAGCTGAGTTGATTGGTATATATGACTCGACCTTCCGGGGCTTCTATCAAAAAGTCATTTTTGGAGTGAACACTGAACATATAGCCTTTCCGGTACACTTAGTGTACGAGAAAGGCAAAAACATTCTAAAAATTCTTTCTCAACGATGATTTGACATATCATATGTAGGCGAGTTACAGTAAAAAATTCAGATCAATCGGAGCATTGATTACGGAGAATGAGATGTGTGAAGGAAGCGACGTTGCTTAAAAATAGAACAAAAATCGATTTCAAATCATCATCCTTGTATGGAAAGTCGAAAAAATTTCCGCTCTACTGTAATTTTTTTCCTTCGCGTTTTCGAACTCAGGGCATGATTCTACTCCAAAAATGATCATCAGCTTACCGAGTTCAAAAATGCTGTAAACTAGTGTTATTGATATTATTCCTTTACATGTATTGGAAAAATAACAATAAAGTTTATCCTCACTTTACCTAGGGTATAACTTTTTGCACAGATCTTGAATCACTTTGCGGTCTTCGACAAAGTTGTTTGGTATATAGTCACCTACAATAATACCAAAGGGTTTGATGATTGAACGCTTACAGCGCCACCTAGCGGCAAAATTCGAAAACTTAAAATTTCTGCATACATTTGGTTAAGTTTTCCCATACAAACTTCAAGCGTTTTGAGCGCCCCCTTAGGCTTAATTGATTTTGCTCAAATTTTGAACGTAGCTTCTGGGAGTCCAAAACAACTGATTTAGTAGGTAAGACTTGGCATTTTTCGAAATTTTTGTTTTTCATATAAGTGTGGGCCACCTTACTAGTTAGGTTGCTACGCGTGGTCGGTTGCACACTCAACACCTCCGCTCAACCGAACAGCCCCAGCTTGTTCCGCAACTGTTCGAACGATCCTCGTGGTAGACCTTTGGTGAAGATGTCTGCAACTTGCTCGGATGTTGGCTTATAGATGATCTTAAAAACGCCGTCCTGGATCTTCTGTCGAATAAAATTGTACCGGATGTCGATGTGCTTCATCCGCTTGTGCTTCCTTGGTTCCTCAGCGATGCGGATACAAGATTGGTTGTCTTCGAACAACGGAATCGGGCGATGTAGAGCAACTCCAAGTTCGTCAAGCAGATTCTTGAGCCAAATCGCATCACAGGCAGCTTGACTCAAAGAGATGTACTCGGCCTCCGTTGATGAAAGTGATACTGTTGCTTGCTTTCGAGTCATCCACGAGACAGTAGCTCCATAAACTTGGAAGACGTTGCCGGATATTGATCGGCGGTCATCTTGGTCGTTGCCCCAGTCGGCATCGGCGTATCCAATTAGCGGCTGATCTTCTCCACGTTGGTTGTAAACCAGACCAAGATGACTGATCCCTTCAGGTATCGCAGTATACGCTTCAGTTGCCACCAGTGGAGATCGGTTGGTGCGGCCTGGAACTTGCTGAAGAAACTCACCGCAGCACTGATGTTCGGTCTTGATGCCAGTGCCAGGTACGTCAAACATCCGATGAGCTCCCTGTACGGCTTCGTAGTTAATCCTTCTTCTTGCTTCTTATTTTCCAATTTCAGGTTCGGTTCCATCGGGGTCGCTACTGGCTTGCAGTCGACCATGCCGAATCTCTGTTGGAGGTCAGCGATCGATATATTTGGGCTGACTTATTTTCATGCTTCCTTCGCCCAAGTCTCGATCCACTGTCAAACCAAGGAAGAGTTTTAACTCCCCCATATCGGACATCTCAAACTAATGTGATAGTTGGTGTTTGATCCGGCCCACCAACTTCATCCGGTCCGAAACAATGACGATGTCGTCCACGTACAGTAACAGGTAAACGACGGATTCATTCGACTTTAAATGGTACAGTCAATTGTCTACATTCGACCGCTTGAAGCCTAGGTTCGTAACGAACGAATGGAATCGATCATTCCAGCTCCTCGGGGCATGCTTAAGCCCGTACAACGCATTTCGGATACGGCACACTAGACCTGGGTTTGTGCTCTGGAGGCCCTCAGGTTGTCGCATGTATATTTCCTCCTTCAGTATGCCGTTGAAGAAGGCGGTCCTAACGTCCATCTGGTGAATATGGTACCCCTTCTTGTTCGCTACCGCGAACGTTTCACTTTAAACACCCATTTGCAGTCCACAAGGTGTTTTCTCGCCGGTCTCGGTACTAGGTCCCACGTTTAATTTTTCTCGAGCGACTAGAGCTGGCTGTTGATGGCGGACTCCCAGTGGCGCCAATCGTCTCGTTTCCTCAAACCATCGATGGTTGACGGTAGGTCCTCTACGAACGCCTCCGCATTCAGTGCAAAAGCCATCACCACGTTGTCAGTCGTCTCAGGGCTGCTATCGGAACCTGCGAAACATCCACTGCCAGTATTTGCTTTCAAGCCAGTAATAAAATCAAGAAACTTACCGGGGATTCTGCGCTCCCGTCCGCTGTGCCTCGTGGACACTTCTGCAGGACAATCTCCACTATTTGTTTGCGAAGGCAGCGCGCCGGTCGGATCTTCGTATTCCTCGTCGTCAGCAGAATCACTTTCGATCGGCTCGTGCGCTTCAGGAACTTCATTCACTGCTACAAGTTCATCATCGTCGTCGGATTCGTACATCAATCTCACCGGTTCTTGCCTCTGCGTCATCTTCTTGGTCTTATCGAAAACGAAATCACGGGATGTGAAAATTGCCTTCTTCCTCGGATCCCAAATCCGATAGCAGTTGGTGGTGTATCCGATCATGACGTTCTTCTCGCTTCTCGGGTCCAATTTTCCACGCTTTTGTTTCGGCACCCACGTGAAAGCAGTAGAACCAAACACTCGCATTTTGTGCGATTTAATCGTTCCGCTACCCCGTTCTGCTGCGGACTGTACGGGACGGTTTTCTCCATACGGATTCCTTCAGTGCGACAATATTTCCTGAACGATTGGCTTATGTAATCCCCGCCGTTGTCGCACCGGAGCCTCGACACCCTTGTGCCGAAGAATGACGTCACCAGTACACAGTACTGCTCGAACTTTTCCTGGACCTCACCTTTCGATGCGAGCAGATACACCGTCGTGAAGCGGCTATAGCGCTTTCCGTTCCACGTGGTTGGAGTGAACGGCCCACACACATCGGAGTGAATAAGTTCCAACGGTCGGGAAGAGCGCCGCTCCACAGCACTGTCGAACGGTTGTCTCGTTTGCTTACCTGCCAAGCACACCTCGCAGAAACATCGATCTGGCCAGTCTCGAATCTTCGCTGCCGTCTTAATCATCCCATGCTTCCAGAGGTTCTTCAGGTTGGTGCCGCCAAGATGACCATACCTTCGATGCCACAGCTCAAAACTGTTATTGTTCGTTGTCATGGCACTCGCGCTCGCTGATTCCTCATCACCACGACGGTAGATGTCGAGGGCGTAAAGTTGACCTGTCCGTTGGCCAACGCACACAGTGTGCCCGTCCTTCTGGATGGCGTAGACTCAATGATAGGTAGGGTGAGTTTTGGCCAAAGTCTACGGTCCATACATTAAAAAAAAAATGAATGGACAAAAGTCTACGGTGGATCCTCTCTCCGATCCGAAAAAACCAAAAATGAGTCTACGTAGTGTAGTTTATGGACAGCGCCTTAATAACTGTAATAGTCCTCGCTTAAGGTGAAACGGGACGCCGTGTTATTTTTCCTATCTTGCCACTCTTTCTAAAAATTTGCCTCGGCACGCACTGCAGGTGAGCATACACAATTATAGGTTTTTGTTGCAAAATATGAAGTAGAATCTGAGATTACCATCTTAGTAGCAACAGAGCAATGGCGGATATTTCCCTGACCATCCCGTTCGCCGTTAACTCTGCTAATGAGCTTTTTTTTCGGCAGTGCCAGTAAAAATACGAATCTGACCATAATTAGAACTGATGTCTGAGCCTTCCAACACTAACACATCTTGATGTACTTCCACAATCATGCCAATTTCAATCATCTCTCCTAATTTCAATCATAGTGCAGAAGCTTGCTACCAAAGTCTGCCATCAACAACTATGTATACAGTATCCCCACAAAGACTTAACACAATTACTAGACATTCTATTATGTCGGATAATCTCCGTAATATCATTTCAAGCCCGGATACCTCTGAAATTAGGAACAAATCCCACTTGACAAGTGCTTGCTAATAAGAATATGGTGCCATAAAGCGGCCAGTTTGACGCAGTCCCACCATAGCATAATGCTACCAGCCAGCGCCAACAACCTTGGAAACATCCGCCGATGGCGGCAACGGTGGTCTAAGTCTCAATATAGAGGTGTGGACGCACACAAGCCATAATGGTAATAATACCATTTTATGCTCCATAAATCGTATTAAAAAAGCTCCCACATAATGCATCTTAGCCGGATGGTCCCCGATACCGTGAGCCAGTCTGGCGCGGATGTATAACTACCTACATAGGCAGAAGGCACTCCCGAGTGGTCAGTTTCTTTTGATTGAGGCTTTCATCACTATGTTGCCGATGTATGTACACGGGGTGCGGATTGTGTGTCAAGACGTACAACGAATAGCAATAAAACTTTATGGGTTTTTATGTTGCAGCAAAAAAACAGGAACTGCTTGATCCACGAGGTTTTAATCGAAGTCATGAGACGTGATTACCCCAAAAAGGGAAACCTTCATGGCCTCAGTTTCGTCACCTCGCTGAGTGTGTTCCATTAAAGACGAGCTCTGAAAGGCGGCTGGGGTCCAAATGGACCCCAGGTATCCCTTTTAGGGTTAAGCGAATTCAAGTCATGGGTAGTGTACTCAACTTACATTTTAGTAGATTCTCGGAAATTTTTGGTTTGCTTTATCAAAACACTTAAAATAAGGCAGGAAAAAACGATATCTTTTTATGATTCTTCACCAGAAGATGCTGCTCATGAAAATGAGTAGTGCTCGCTGAGACTGGTCCACTATTTACACTGTAGTGTAAAATTTATACAGCAAACCGTGGGTTTAGTGATGGTAAGCTTTTAGCTGTTAATATGTTTCAATTATTTCTCATCGAAACTTTTATACACTATATTTACTCACAATTTTTATGACCTTTGACATCCAGCATCCTATCACACCTAGATGGATCTTGGATATGGGGATATTATTGCAGATCGTTCATGATTAATACAATTTTTAATCATAATTAACCATTGATGATTAAAAATCCGATTTCGGTGGTTATTGATTAAGATCAATCATTAGGATGTTTAGGATGATTAAAGATTATGATTATTGATTGAAATTGGTTTTATTTATGATTAGTGATTTTGGTTAATGATTTAAAATAGCTCATTGATTAAAAATCATGATTAATCATGATTAATCAATCACAAAAATCTGAAAATTATTAAAACATGTTGTGTTGTTTGAAATACTTTTTAGGTTTGAAAAATAAAAGGTAGTTTGAAAAATTAAAGGGTAGCGTTAGAGCCTTCAGAAGCTATCAAATTTGATAATAATGTCGCACTATTTACCTTAAGGAATCCCAGAATAATTTCAGGGAGTAATCTTAGAAGAAATTCCAGGAAAAGCCTTGAAGAAACTCCTAAAGGAATCCATGAAGAAATATCTGTAGGAACTGCTGTATGAAACCCTGATGGAACTTGTGGAGGAATCTCTGGTGGTTCAAGAAAATCTTTTAAAGAGATCCCTGCCGAAACTACTGAAGAAATGATTGAAATTTTTGGGGAATTTCAGAAGGAAATCCTGGAAAAATCTCCGAAGGAATGAGGAGGATTCTCTATATGAATTCTAGCAAGAACTCCTGTGGGAGTTTCTAAAGGAGTTCGAGAAGGAATTCTCTAAGGACTTATAGCAGGAATCAACGAAAAATATCCAGGAGGAATCCTAACGAAATTCAAGTAATATTCCAAAGAGAATTTCCAGAAGGAATCCTCAAAAGAGTTCCAGTGGGAATTTCCAAGGGAATTAAAAAACCCAAAGGATTTCTAGGGGGAATAAAAGAAATGCCCAGGAGGAATCTCTGAACGGATTCCAGGAGAAATCCCCGAGAGAGTTCTAGGAAGAATTGGCGAAGAAATTCGAAGAGGAATCACCAAAGGGATTCCAAAAGGGAATCCCGAAAGAATTCCAGAAGTAATCCCCATCGGAATATCAGGAGAAACCCCGAAGCAATTCTAGAAGGAATTTTTTGAAGAAATTCCAAGAGAAAATTCCGAAGCATTTTGAAGTCGACTCACCAAAGGAATTCCTAAAGTAAACCCCGAAGGGGATCCGGGAGGAATCTCCGAAGGAATTCCATGCGGTATCCTCGAAGGTTTTTCAAGAGGAATTTCAAGAGGAATCCCCGTAGGAAATCCAGGAGGAATCTCCAAAGAAATTCAAGAAGGAATCCCCGAAGGAATCCCCGAAGAAACTCTAGGAAGAATCCCCGAATTTTTGGAGGAATTTCCGAAGGAATTCTAAGAGAAATCACCCAAAAATTTCAAGAATGAAATCCCGAAGGCATTGCAGGAGGAACCTTGGAGGAAATCTATGAGAGATTTCAAAAGGAATTTCAGGAGGATTCTTCAAAGGTATTCAAAGAGGAATTACCAATGGAATTTCAGGAGGAAACCCCGAAGGAATACCCGGAGGAATCCACAACGGAATATCAAGAGAAATCCTTGAAAAAACTTTTAAAGGTATCCCCAAATGAATTCCAGAAATAAATTTTAAAGGAGTTCGAGAAGGAATCCCCAAAGGATTTCTAGGAGGAACCATCGAAAAATATCCAGGAGGAATCTTCGAAGGAATTCGAAGAGGAACCCCTGGATAAATTTCAAGAGGAATCCCTTAAAATATTTCAGGAGGAATCACCGAAGTAATTCCAGGAGCATCCCCACATGAATTTCAAGAGGAAATTTCGGAAGAATTCCAGCACAAATCCTAAAGGAACTCTACCTGCAATCCACAATGCAATTTAAGCAGGAATCCACAAAAGAATTCCAGGAGAAGAAGTCCCTGTAGGAATCCCAGGAAGAACTCCTGACGAAATTCTATGAGGAATCTTCGAACGATTTCCAAGAGGAAACCCCGAAGGAATTCCAGGAGAAATCAGTCAAGGAACTCTAGGAGGAATCTTCGATTTCATTTCAAGAGAAATCCCCTGAGGATGTCCCGGAGGAATCTGTGAAGGAAGTCCAGAACGAATTCTAGCAAGAATTCCAGAAGGAATCCTCGAAAGAATTCCGGGAGGAATCCCCGAGACACTCCAGGTGAAATCCCTAAATGAAATACAGGAGGAATCCCCGGAGGAATTCCATGAAGAACCCCGAAGGAATTCAAGGAGGAACCATAAAAGAAATTCCTGAAGGAAACCGCGAAGGAACTTCAGGAGGAATCCACGACGGAATATCAGAAGGAATCGCCGAAAGAATTTAAGAGGAATCCTCAAAGGAAGTCCAAGAGGAATCCCCGAAGAAATTACAAGAAAAATCCCTGTTGGTAATCCAGGGCTAATTCCCGAAAGAATTCCGGTAGGAGTCTCCGAAGGATTCCCAGGCAGAATGCTCGAAGGATTTTCAGCGGAATCTCTCAAAGGGAATCTTTCCGGGTAGGGGGAGGGATTTGTAGGAGTGATCCCCTGAAGAATTCCTAGAGGAGTTTTAAAAGTCAATCCTGCAGGAATTCTCGTAGAAACTCCATGAAAGATCCCTCAAGAACATCCTGGAGATATGCCTGATTATAATCCTAAAAAAAAATTAAGGAACTCTCACAGGATTCCCTAAAAGAACTGCTGTAGGAATTCCTGAACGAGCTTCTGGAGATGTTACTCCTAGAGGCATCCGTGAGTCCTCCTGGAAAAATCTCAATTTCAATCTACAATCTGAAAGAACCCCAGGAGCGATTTCTGGAAGAACTCATGGAAGAATCCCTAAAGAAACTTCTCGAGGAAACCCCTAAGGATATCCTGAAGGAATCTTAGAAGCAACTCTCATGTAGGAATCCCTGAAATCTCCTGGAACTCCTGGAGAGATTTCTAAAGGAGCTTCTGTAGGAATCTCTGAAGAAACATCTGCAAGAATCCCTGAAACTACTCGAGGAATCTTTGATGGAGCTTCTGAACTAATTTCTGTAAAACTCCTGAAGGAATTTCTAAATAAACTTCAGAATGTATTCCTGCAGGAACACCTGGGCTATTTTTCAAGGACCCCCTGCAGAAGTTTTGAAAGAAACTACTTACGATATTCTTGATGGAACTCCAGGAGGCATTTATAAATCCTGCTGAAAGAATCTCTGAAATTGTTTATGAGGTATCCCGAGATATTTCCAAGAGGAACGCGTGAAAAGTGTAGAATTAGTAATAGTTAAAATACACAAAAATTAAAATTAAAGGGGTTTGTGGAGCGGACCTGGTGTGGTGGTTAGAACACTTGACTATCACGCGGAGGACCTGGGATCGAATCCCACTCCCGATAAACTCACAAAATGTGAGTTCTTCCTTCGGAAGGGAAGTAAAGCGTGGGTCCCAAGATGAACTAGCCTAGGGCTAAAAATCTCGTTAATACAGGTAAAAAAAAAAAATTAAAGGGATTCTCAAAAGAAATTCCAGGAGGGACACCAGAAGGAATTCCTGTAGGAATTCTTGGTGAAACTCCCTGTAGGAATTCCTGAAGAAATTTCAGAATTAATCCGTGATGGAGCTCTCAGATTTATCTCTGAAGGCCTTCTCTGAAGGATCTTCTGGATGGATCGCTGATAGTATCTTTAGGAATCATCCCTGAATCCTTCTGAAAGAATTTCTGAAGGAGTTCTGGAGTAGTTTTTTTTTTTTCTAAAGGTATTCCTGTCGAGATCTTCCTGACGGATCTTCTGCAAAATAAATAACAATCCTGGAGGCATCCCCGAAGAATTTTCTGGTAGAATTCTGGTGGGTCTCCTGGAGGCATCACTGAATCTTTCTGAAATAATCTTTGAAGAAACTTCAGGAGAGATGTGAATGATAAATGATAAATGAAATCTAACGAAAATTGGACACCCTGAAATTCCATAAGAATTTCTTCAGAAATTCTAAATAAGAGTCTTCTGCAGAGTTTGCCTAAAACACTAGAAAGGAAAAAAATAGACAGACCAAAGCTCCAATGACCTGTTAGAACTTACTGTTTTCAATTTTAATATCATACGAACAAAACTTGAGTGATTCAATTTTTATTATCGATATTCTCTTAATGGTATGATACTATTTTGTTTTAAATAATCTTATGGTAATCTACTCGAGAATGGTTTTGACTAGCGTCTATAACTGAAATTTGCACTTTTCAGTCTGCAAAGTAACCGAATGCAAATCAATAATAGATTTTCTCTTTGTTGATGAGAAATCAATTATTGCAGTTGTTAGAGACGAACCAGCCAAGGGCTGAAAATCTCTCTAATAAAGAAAAAAAAATATATTGCAGTCAAACTCTTATGATAGTGATCGTGAGAATTTTTGATTATCAACTTTGTGTAAACTTAATTTTGTTCGTGCAATGATCACCGGCACGAAAAATGAAAATCGAAAAATGACAAACAGCGGCGTATGGCGCGCCGCCGATACCTCGGTCGGCGTCGGCGTGGGATGAAAAGCGTCGGATTTTTTCGTTTTCTCATAGGAGAAATCCTTGCATAAACCAATAAAGTGTCGTCTATTTGTTAGTATCAATATAGAAAATTTCAATAAACTTAAAGATATATCATATACTGATGTTTGCTTACTAGGTTTAATACTCAGTCACTTAAATACTTTGACAACTCCATCACAGGTCATTCTATTTCAATAGGAATGTTGGCTATTAAGATCTCTGCCTTCTCTATCAGAGTCCAGTAAGATTGCTGTGGTACTCCGCCTTCTCTACAGGAATCCACGGAACCTTTGCCTTCTCTATCAGAGTTTAAACTTATTCTTCTGGAACTCCGCCTTCTCTGTCGGAGTCCACTCTCATGGAATCTCTGCCTTCTCAATCAGAGTCCCAAAGGATTTCTGAGGTACTCCGCTTTCTCTATCGGAGTCCACCGGATCTCTGCCATCTCTATCAGAGTCCAATCTTATCCTTCAGCAATCATCAATGCTGAACATTTCAAAAACTATCATCAACTATACCTACTAATGAAGTTTCACATGAGTGGTAGTTCATTCATGTACAAGAAACCATATAACACTCGGCCCGATAAAAAATACTACAAAAGCATAAAGATGCATCAATAACACGATATTCGATATTCATGATAAATTATTGTACAAATCATTGTTCCTCTTTTATTATCCTTATTATTTCCTCCGCAAAATAAAGCAACACTGTCCCAATTGTGTACGGTATCGAGAAAAGTTATGTTTTCTAACGAGCCAATAAAAGCTGTCAAGTAAAGACATAAATCCAATCATTGATACTTTTACAAGCATTACGCCACTGTTTACAACCGTACCGTATCCACCTGGTTGTGGTATGTTTCCAGCTGTCCAAAGTAGAAAATCAATCCTCAATAAAGCCAATAAAGCGACAAATCCAATCAGAAAGGCAAGTGACCGAACGTAAACTTCGTTTCCCCGAAAACGGGACGGACAGCAACTGGGGAAAGTTGAGTGACTTCCTATGGTGCGGGAGCCGCAGTTGCCAGACGACCAGGCATTAATTCCAGTGCAACTCCCTTCCTCAAGAACCAAACCAGATGTGGCGTAATTTTATTGTGAAGCTTAGTCCAACACAGAGGAGGCAGCTGGCGTTGCAGGAAAGAAAAAAACATTGGAAAACTTTTTTGGCTAATTTCGGAAATCAGCAGAAATAAATCTTCTCATTGCAAATTTCGCAACGTTGACCTTCCTTTTTCGGGCTTGGATTTTTCTTTCTCGGTTCTTGCCGCCCCACGTAGCTTTGTAGTAGAGGATCATGCTTCAAAGCGAAGAATGATGATGAAAGCAAAAGTTTCCCAGAGTCGAGTGCGAGAAGTCAGAAGTTTCGCTTTTTCCCACCGACAATTGTTCGACGCAGCCAAGCCCGGAGAGCAGCCCATCCCACCAGACTTAATTTTTGTCCTCGGGCTCATTTGAAGCAAAACTTCATTAAATATGGACGCAAATTTATGCCGGAATTATGATTTCATCCTGTACAAGGTCCAGTACAGAAAGCAAACTTTTTCCCCTCTGAAGCTGTGTAGAGGAACAGAGCCGTGAGGGAGGGTGGGAGAATAAACAAAAGCACAGGAAAAAAGTTTCTTTCAGCTTGGCTGACCGAGTGGCCCCATGCGGTCAATGGACGGAAACGTGTTGCTTTTTGGGGGGTGGTTTGGGCTTTTTAAAAGTTTGCGGCGGAGGCGATTCTACGAACACTGGATACAATTGCGTTTACCTTGTCTCATTTACATTTATGTAACGATGAAACGATCTCTTACTTTATGTCATAATCGTGAATAAAATTTGATTGGATGTTTTGGATAAGTTGCTCTTTGTTTTCGTATACTTAAGGCAAAGTTAGACTAGATGTGTAATGTAATCACAAGTTTTGTTCATATTTGTATTGAAATGCCTAGAATATGGTCATTCGTAGCACCTTTTTTCAGCACAGCCCCCGTTTATCTTTCAGAAGATTGGCTGATTGATGGACGGTACTTCTCCAATAGTATCAACATCAGGGTCTAACATGGCTTCTTCTTCTTCTTCTTTATGGCTCTACGTCCCCTCTAGGACTTGGCCTGCCTCGCTTCAACTTAGTGTTCTTTTTGAGCATTTCCACAGTTATTAATTGAAGGGCTTCCTTTGCCTGCCATTGCATGAATTTGTATATTGTGAGGCAAGTATAATGATACACTATGCCCAGGGAGTCGAGAAAATTTTCCCGACTGGAACGGGAATCGAACCCACCGTCTCCGGATTGGCGATCCATAGCCTTAACCACTAGGCTATCTGGAGATCTAATATGGCGCTAACATCGATTCTGACCACACCTAATGCCCCCGAAACTCTCTGTTATTAGCAATGTACTGTAACGACAGGTGAACTTGTAGAATTTCGAGGCAGAGTTGTCGAACGAATATGAACTCTGGAGAGCTCTGGAGGACTGCTGAAAGTAACGCCGTGGAAAGTACCGTGGAGTACGCGGAATGGAGTCTACGAAGCGATTGGTTCTGAGAGGAGTGCGAAGAGATTTTGTAGAAGTACGCCGAAAACTGGGTACGTCGGCTCCAGCATCAATGAACTTGGCATCGCTCCACAACGCTTTCAAAACTTCCAAATACTTAGACTCGTCCGTTTTGATGTCGAGTAGCGTCCCCTTCTCGCGCATGGCACCACCTTAGCTTCTGTTCCTCTTCCTGCTTCCTTTTCTTCATCCATCTACTTGAGCCCAGGGAGCGTCCTCCGTCTTAATCTGTGGTGGCTGAAAGCCTACATATGGGCGCAGTCCCTTAATTCCTTCAACCCGGGGACGGACCGACCTTTTCAGGCCCACCCTTTATAGCTTTCCGGGACGCCCGTGGTCAGGTCCCAAGTAACACCGAAAACATAATCAAAAGTCTTAAACTAATCATTTTGTCCTATAACAGTTGTTTCAAAGTTTTTCAAAACAAATGTTGTCTTGTATAAGTCATATTCATGATTCCAAAAAACTAGTCTTTAATGATATCTTATTAAAAAGTCGTATTTGAGTAAATATTTTGCCTTTTCAAACAAATCTGACATGTTGTTATCAATTTTGTTGGATATGTTCTAATAACGTTTATTTTGCCGCAATATGACAAGTCTGATTAAGTTTTATATTTGTCTTAATATTTTCATTAAACATATTCTCGGTAGGAACTTTCGGTTCATCAGATTTATGCTCATGAAAATTCGAGCTGTGGCTTCGTCATATCTTAACGCTTCGCTTATAAATGCAAATACATTACAACACTCCAATTTATTGGGTTTCACATTACAACATATTTTCTGTATTGCACGCGAACTTTCAAAAGCGAACTTTCAATAGATTCTTCTCTATACTACTGCCGTCCAACTCACCCGATTATTGTAATAAATATTTAAAGACCACTTCAGACCACGTACGTCAACCCGTAGCACTATCAGGAGGATTTGCGTAGATCGCAAAGGAAACTTCCTTGAATTTCTTCATGCCAACCACACGATAAACAAATGAAAGCCTCTCTACAGCTCAACAGACTCAATATGTTTGATAAGTCCTATTAAAGTAATATTTTCAGTCTTACTTCCAATTAGGGATGTACACAGATCGAAAAAAGTGTGTAAAATTCTGTGAAATATGATGCACATGATTGGAGCGTGGGATATCACAGAAGTTTACATGACATATCATGTAAAAGTCATAAAATATCATGTAAACTTCCATTATATGTCATGTAATTCAGCATGACTCTGTGTGTTTACATGACTTATAACACAAATTTACGATATATCATGTAAACCATCATAACACTAAGTTTACATGACTGAAGTGAAGTTTTCATGACGTGTAAATGTCATTATTTTTATCTGTGTAGTACCGGTAGTACCGGTACCGAAAATACCGGTATTGTGTGGTATATGTCTGACAATAAGCATCTCTTAGTGTGTTTAGAGTCTTATCCCCCAATATGTCAACAGACAACTGATAACGCACGCACATTCCCCACCCAGGGTAACGCCCACGCTATCGAGTGATAGCTGCTGATGACATCACAGCAGGCCACGACTCTTCCTCTTTCTTTGGTCAGCGTTCGACCACCGCGGACGTGCAGTGTATCGGGTCGCTGCGCTGGGCGATTCTCATCGAGGACCATCAGCTAAATTCCCACAATGGCAATCCTGCCAGGCTTTATTGCGACTTTTTTTGCAATAAACTCAAACATAGGTGAGAATCGCTCAGCCAGTTAAGTAAAATTAAAAGTGAAAATGATTGAAAAATGCAGATCGTAGTGAAGCGGCAGGTATGAGTTTGTTTTTTTTTTTCTTCGTTCAAGGTGTGCAAAAGAGTGTCACGTCGCTCACCGAATAGAAGTTTTGGATTGAAAAATATAAAAGACGTGTCGCGAGGACCGTCCGAATGACCTGATTTTCCAGTATGCCATGCTAAGAGACGTGTCTCGAAGACCGTCGGATAGGTTATGTTCGATTTTCGGAATCGAAAGACGCGCCTCGAAGGCCGTCGAAAAATGCGAAAAAAGGGCGCGCCTCGAAGGCCGTCGGAAATGCGAAAAAAAGGGCGCGCCTTGAAGGCCGTCGGAAATGCAAAAAAGGAGCGCGCCTCGAAGGCCGTCGAAAAATGCGAGAAAAAGGCGCGCCTCGAAGGCCGTCGATGTGTGGTATATGTCTGACAATAAGCATCTCTTAGTGTGTTTAGTTAGAGTCTTATCCCCCAATATGTCAACAGACAACTGATAACGCACGCACATTCCCCACCCAGGGTAACGCCCACGCTATCGAGTGATAGCTGCTGATGACATCACAGCAGGCCACGACTCTTCCTCTTTCTTTGGTCAGCGTTCGACCACCGCGGACGTGCAGTGTATCGGGTCGCTGCGCTGGGCGATTCTCATCGAGGACCATCAGCTAAATTCCCACAGGTATAATCGACCAATTTCTGGTACCGAAATACCGGTACTGACTGAACCTTGGTACCGGTACTTTCGGTACCGTGAAATCTCTTCCGAAGTGCTGAAATCCGGTCATTATAATGAAAAGAAACGAAAACATTTAAAACCAAGTATTTTAATAAACAAACATTTCATATATGCAACCTTTCTGCAAATCTAGAATATCATAGCAATGATTGGTTTAATGAACGTTGCATTTTGGAAACTTGTTCGGTTATGATTTCTTGTTATTTATTCAGTTTTGAAAATCCGTTGCTTCATCAAGTTCATCAAGGAGAAATCAGTTAAATCTTCTTCTGTTTGCACCTTGCAGCTATCTAGCTGAATTTGGTACACGTAAGGTTGTTCCTGTTACATTTTTAACTGACCTAGATACTGCCTGTGAAACTGCGCAGAAGCTTAACAATAACTCTTGCAATAACTCCAAAACAGTTTCATACAACTCATTTCTTTCTATATTTTTTGTTTAATTTAGAATTTTCTGGTTAGCTTCTATGACACCCTTAGAACCAAAATTCATATAAGCCTAAAAAATTGTAAATTTTCTATGTAAAATCGATTACTCTTCATTTTAGTGAAAATTTTCCAGTACCGGTATTTTACCGGTACTACCGGTACTGTAAGCCCTAGTACCGAAATACCGGTACTCACCAAAAATGGTCGGTACTGCGACCCCTACTTCCAATACTTGTTTTGGTTAAGTTCTATCGAAACATAATATGTTTCATTTAATGTTATGAAGTCATATTGAGGGTTTCTGCAGTATGTATGCAAACATGTGTAACATGATGACATGTTCAGTATGTTTCATAAGTCATATATGAGTAACATTTTCAGTCTGTCTTTCAATACTTGTTTTCGATGAAGTTTTTGTTGAACATAATAAGTTTTGTTTGTTTACATTGAGTCATATTGATGTTTTTTTCAATAAGTAAACAAACATATGTAACATAAACTAAAGTCATTATTTTTAACTAGGCTATGTTACACTACCGATCATAAAAATGTCGATATGATGTTCAATATGTAATAAATTAAGAATAAAAACTATACTTTTACCGTGCCAATGCTCTACTATTTTGATTGTATTAATTAATAAAATTCCAATTGGCTCGACGGCATACATCAATTTTATCATCCTGGAAAAACTAGTAGTGTACCATTTTTCTAGATGTAAATTCATATCGACTTTCACCGCATTTTTTTTAATGAAAAATTACCCATTTTACGAACCGACAACAATGTTGATAATGATATTGATTTTCACGAGGTGTCACTACCTCCTGTCAAATTTTCGTTTATAAAATCAGCCAAAAAATGTGAAATACATATTCTTCTTCTTCTGACGTTGTGAACTCTGGACTAAAGCCTGCTTCACAGCTTAGTGTTAGTCTACGAGCACTTCCACAGTTATTTATTTGAAGCTTCCTCTGCCAATATCAATTTTGCATGTGTATGTCACTTTTAAATATTTTTATTCGTATATATATAAATTGTGATGGCTATATGTATGACATTGTAAAAAGAATATTCTCAATTTACATTTACAAATTTTCCAGATTGGTAAGCATTAAGCAAATTTCTAAACATAGCTCGAATCATTTAGCATGCCGTGTCCAAGTATGCCATTTATTTTTTCATTAATACTTTTAATATTTATTAAATATCCAGTCAATTATCTCATTTTTATCCATGATGTATTATTTTTATGCAGGAATTAGAAATATTATTAAGGAAAACAAAGCACTTAAGGTTACACATGCACAAGTAAAACGATGGTTTTAATTTTGTTGCGGCGCAACAATCCGACTGGCAACCAGCTCGATGAATACAATGCGTCATGAGTGCGAGAGTCTATAGCGTAGAGGGTTTACCGCTCTTGTCAACACAGTGACTGAGCATAAATGTGCGATATATCCTATAGATAGCAAAGTTCAGGTTTTGTGGAGTTTTGATATCCTCTCCTCTTCTTGGCGTAACGTCCGCACTGGGACAAAGCCTGCTTCTCAGCTTAGTGTTCTATGAGCACTTCCACAGTTTTTAACTGAGAGCTTCCTCTGCCAATGACCATTTTGCATGCGTATATCGTGTGGCAGGCACGAAGATACTCTATGCCCAAGGAAGTCAAGGAAATTTCCTTTACGAAAAGATCCTGGACCGACCGGGAATCGAACCCGTCACCCTCAGCATGGTCATGCTGAATACCCGTGCGTTTACCGCCTCGGCTATATGGGCCCCCTGGAGTTTTGATATATTATTGGTGAATTTGGATTATTTCTTGGATTATAATTTGATCTGATTACTGTTAATTTATAGACAAGTATTATTACACTATATAATTTAAGTATACTAAAATACGATATCACGATAGGTTGACCTAGCCAGACGACCAGTGTTTACGTGCAACCGTGAAGAATTTAGCACCTAAAGTTGCAAGTATGGCCTTATGAATTCTTTAAATTATCAGTTCAGTCGGGACACTGTTGTTATCATTAGCAACCACGTACGCGCTCGTAAGTTTTCTTCGATCGGCGGTGTTTTTTCGCGATCGTTCGTACCGATTGGACTGCGTCTAATAAGTGAAGGGTGCAAACAAGTGATTTCACTTAAAACCCGATCAAAATCGGTGAGCTTTAGTGCAAAAACAGCAGTGAAAGAGCTCTACCCGCGTGTGAACTTGCGGTGAATACCTTCTGGTACCGTATTGTGTGGTTGGCGCCGGCTTATTGTCGTGCATAGAAGCCTACATCTGTGTGTGGCTGCGAGACCCGAGTGTGTGAAAATATCAAAAAGTGAATATACTCAATTTTTGTGCTTTTAGGAGAAAGTTTTTTCACAGAAGTGAGTGCTCCCGAGTAGGAGTTTAGTTTTTGAACTGTGAATTTCCAGTACAAGCCGGTCGACTGGGAGATCTTTAGATCATCGTAGTCCCGGCCCGGCGGCGTCATGCCGTCGAACGGCCTTCACCTCCGCCCAGGGGACCCAGGGGGCCCCGGTGGTGGCGGCAGTGCTATCACTAATCGAAAAAACGGAGAGTACACAGGGGCATTAGTACCCTCCTTCATGGATCCCGAAGGTACTCTAGGACAACTTCACTACCTGAAGATGTCTGGAACATCCGGTCAAATTCCAACTGACCCCTTTCTGCTTCGTCTGTCAGTCGAAAAACACATCGGTGGCCCTATCGCCGGCGCATTCAAGGAAAACCGCGGCCTGACGTACGTACTAAAAGTGCGTAGCCAGGAACACGTCAAACAGCTGTTACGGATGAAGCAACTTAGCGACGGTACTGGTGTCACAATCGAGGAACACTCGTCTCTAAATCAGGTCAGATGCGTTGTCACTAATCCCGACACCGTGGGTCTTAGTGACCAGTACTTGGTTGAGAACCTGGCGGACCAGAACGTCAAAGAGGTGCGACGCATCAAGCGCCGCAATGCGAAGGGCGAACCTGTCAACTCCCCGGTCATCATATTGACAATTAGTGGCACGGTCATCCCTGAACATATCGATTTCGGGTGGACCAGATGCCGAACCAGGAACTACTATCCCTCCCCGATGATGTGTTTCCGTTGCTGGACGTTTGGTCACACCGGCAAGCGGTGCTCGGCCACTCAGCGAACCTGCGGCACGTGCAGCAAAACTCACGAAGAACTCACCACCGACATTACCGAAGGAGCAACTGCACTTGAAGTATCCAGAGGAAGGATAAACTGCGACGAACCGGCCCACTGTAAGAATTGCGAAGAGTGGAACAAGCAACGAGAGAAGAATCAAAAGCTCGACACGAAACATCCCGTCTCCAGCCGTGAATGCCCGGTTTACAAGAAAGAGGATGCTATCCAACACCTTCGGGTCGACCTCGGTATATCGTACCCAGCAGCCCGCCGGGATTACGAGGCCCGGGAAGCGGCCACGGCCAAAAAGAAAAACCCTCAAACAGATGACTCCTTTGCTGGCATTGTCAGCGCCAGCAAGGACTCAGAAATGGACGAATTGAAGTCGATGGTAAAGAATCTGCTAGAAGATTCCAAAAGGAAGGACAAGCGCATCGCCGAACTTGAACATGCGCTAGAAAGACGCAGCATCAGCGCTCGGCTAGAAAGCGCTAAAGATCATAGCCCCATGGCAGAATTAGTACGGCAGGTGGCCGAACTAACCACCACAGTTAGATCACTTCAGGATAACCTGACGAAGAAAGATGCGTTTATTAAAAAACTTCTCATCTAAAAAAGCCACCAAATAGTATCCCCCAGTAACTCCATCTTCTCAGTTACCGAAACTGAGAAAGCCAACACGACAGACTTCCAATATTCAACCGAGGAGATAGTAGCAGACGAGGCGACCCACCCGCCGTTGTTACAGGTCCAGGATTGGATTGAAAACAGCACCCAAACCGGTAACAACCAATTCATTTCGAAGGAACAACAACCACACGAGAACACCATAATCATCGACTACAGCATCGAGTCAGACAACATCATCGAATCAGACAACATCAGTAGCGACGGGGAGACCAGCGTCGCTTCCGCCGCTAAAACCACCAACACCACCTCCACCACGAATCCGTCCAAACGGGGCCACCAAAGCCCTGATGGCGCTAACTCCCCTACAAAGGGACCCAGCAGCTTTAAACGAAGACACCGTAAGAGCCACGGGAAATCCCCTCCCCCCACATCCTAGACAAGTCGTTCGCTCAGTCCTCCCATCCACGACCCCCAACAAAAATGGATCGTTTCCTATACAGCAAAATTCACTGAGAACAACCAACCCGAGACCTGTTATTCAGAGGAGTCGACTGAGCACCAACTCCGCAACGGCATACCACCGAATTCATCCACGAACAACCCCACAACCAACTCATCACCAGCGGGAGCCTCGGGTAGATGCGGCCCCGTGAGTGCGGAAGTTACACCCCATCCGGTACTGACGGACAACCCCCATCGCCCGAGTGTTTCTGCAGCTGACGGGACGCACAAGGGTGTAAAAACCTGTACCCCGCAATTCCCAGAGGACGGTCGGGACAGGCAAGGCCCCGACGAACCGGAAGCCAACTCTGTACCGGAATCTGCGGACTACCCTTGTCATCCCCTCCGGTCTGGAAGAGGGACGCACAAGGGTGTAAAAACCCGTCCCCCTAAGGATACTGGAGGAATTGGAATCAGCATGCTGCCTACGAGTTCAACTTCTTCGTGCCCAACTTCTTCGAGTTCAACCAACACCGTCAAGACTTACAACTGCTTTCCGCCCCGTCTCACGGAGCGTGAAGCCATGAACGCGAGCCACTACGACCGATTGATCAAAAAGCGCGACCACCAATCGTTACCAACTGAAGGCCCATCTCATCTACCACCGACAACATACCATGCAAGCCCATCTCCCGACCCCAAACCGGGTCCTGCTGGGCACCCTGGACTGTCTAGTCCAGGCGGTAAGCTCCACCCAAAACCTGGCCACGACCTCGAACAGGGTCCTCTTGGGCACCCCGGACGGCGTCGTCCGGGCAGTAAGCCCCATTCGCGTCTGAATACCAACACCTCCATGCGACCCACTAACCAAGGCCCTATTACTCTCGTGGTCCAGTGGAACATAAACGGTTTCCACCACAACCTGCTGGATTTGGAAACTCTGGTGCACGACGTTCAACCGGTTGCCTTGGCCATCCAGGAAATACACCGTGCCTCCCCGGCGACAATGGACAACACCTTGGGAAAAAGATACAGGTGGTTCACTAAAACAGGTGCTAACATCTACCAGTCAGTAGCAGTCGGTGTTTCTACGGACATCACGGCCGAAGAGATTGATCTCGATACCGAACTCCCAATTGTTGCGGTCAAACTCCCCTGGCCCTTCACCGTTTCGATTATTTCCGTCTACCTCCCGAACGGAAAACTCCCAGATTTAAAAAACCAGCTAGAAGCAGTCCTACTCAAGATCCCTAGCCCTATGGTTATCCTTGGTGGCGTCAATGGGCACCACCGAGCATGGGGCAGTCGAAACAACAATACCAGAGGAAAATGTATCGTCGACGTCGCATGCAACAACAACCTGGCGATCCTAAATGATGGCACCCCAACGTTTATCCGCGGACAAGCAGAAACGGCCATCGACGTGTCGCTCGCCTCCGCCTCCATCACTAGCCGCCTCCTCTGGTCCGTGGAAACGGATACCCGGGGAAGCGATCATTACCCAATCACGCTAAAGCTCAACAATTCGGTCAGCCCGGAAACCTCTCGTCGACCCCGCTGGCTTTATGATCAAGCCGACTGGGACCAGTTCCAATTCGACATTGACTCCGGTATTGAACAAACCCCCCCATGCTCGATCGCGGACTTAACTGCCCTTATTACTGGATCGGCAGAAACCTCTATTCCGAAGACTAGCCCTAACCCGGGAAGAAGGGCGCTCTATTGGTGGTCTCCCGAAACAAAGACGGCCACGAAAACTCGCAGAAAGGCCCTGCGTGCCCTCAAAAAGTTTCAGTAGAACCTGCCCGCTGAACACCCCAGTGTTGAACTAGCCAAGAAACGCTACCAAACCGCCAGAAACGACTGCCGGCAAATCCTTAGGGAGGCCAAAGAGAAAGCCTGGACCGTTTTCCTCGACACAATCAACGAGGACCAGTCATCCTCGGAGCTGTGGAGGAGAATTAACAGCATTCAGGGCAAACGCCGTGTGAAAGGTTTTTCCCTCAAGATCGACGGAGCAACCACTCGGAACCCACAGGCGATCGCCGATGCCCTTGCGGAATACTTTTATGGAATATCCGCCATCGACAAATACCCGCCAGCCTTTTTAAAGCGCTATCCTAACCCACAGTTCAGTATAGTCGACTTCCCGACTACCCCCGATCAAGGTCAACTCTTCAATCAACCCATTCCATGGCGGAACTCAACTACGCCCTGAGCAGAGTCAAGGGTAAGTCAGCAGGACCAGACGAACTGGGGTACCAGATGCTAAAGCATCTCACCTACAGCGGAAGAAGCAAGCTACTCGAGCTAATCAATCAAGAATGGTCGGCCGGCACGTTACCGGAAGACTGGAAGCACAGCCTTGTAGTCCCCATGCCCAAGAGCTCCGGGTCGGCAAACAGCACCTCCAGCTACCGCGCGATAGCACTCACCAGTTGTGCCTGCAAAATTGCAGAACGGATGGCAAATCGTCGGCTGATGGAGCACCTCGAATCCAACGGCCTACTAGGCTACCATCAACACGCGTTTCGGTCAGGATATGGTACAGGGACATACCTAGCGAACCTCGAAAGTATCCTGGACGATGCAATGAAGGCACAGGAACACGTAGAAATCGTATCCCTCGACCTGGCCAAGGCCTACAACCGAGCCTGGGGCCCTGGCATTCTCAAGCAACTAGTAGATTGGGGAGTATCCGGGAACCTCTTGAAGTTTATTCAGAACTTCCTCACTAACAGAACCTTCGAAGTTCTGATCGGAAACCACCGATCAAAGGTCATGAAGGAGGAGACTGGAGTGCCTCAAGGCTCTGTGATTTCGGTCACACTCTTCCTCGTGGCCATAAGCGGGGTTTCTCTGGTGTTGCCGAAAGGGGTGTATATATTAGTATACGCGGACGACATTCTGCTTCTAGTCACCGGAAAACACCCCCGAACAATCCGCCGGAAGATGCAAGCGGCAGTGAATGCTGTCACCAAATGGGCTGACAACACGGGCTTTGACATCGCCCCCGAAAAAAGCTCAAGGCTTCACATCTGCAACTCGACTCACCGCCCGCCAAAAACACCGATCACGGCTAACGGAAAGACGATCGCCTTGAGGAAGACACTTAAGGTCCTGGGAGTGACACTTGACCGAACGCTTTCTTTCCGTAGTCACTTTCTCGCGATTAAGGAGAGTTGTGCAAACCGTGTTAACTTGATTCGCAGTATATCCTGCAAACGGACGCGCAGCGACCGCGCCACGCGCCGCCGTGTGGCCGATGCTGTGATTTGTAGTCGCCTCTTCTATGGAATCGAGATTACCGGCCGAGCACAGGACAACCTAGTGAAAACACTTGCGCCGATTTACAACAATACCATCCGAGCGATCTCTGGACTGCTGCCTTCAACTCCTGCTGATTCAGCTTGCACAGAAACCGGAGTGATACCTCTCCGGTACAAAGCCGCTCTGACCCTCGGAAACCGGTGCGTTGGCTTTCTTGAAAGGACCAAAGAAGACGGGCAGACTTGCTTCCTCGAAGAGAATGCGAACTCTGCCCTTACCGCGGTGGCCAACATCCAGCTTCCTCCGGTGGCCGGGCTCCACCGGATCGGACCCAGAAGCTGGTCGGCCAAGAGACTTCAGATAGCTCAAAACATCAAGAATCGTTTCCGGAAGCAGTGCAATCCCACGGAAGTTCAGACCGCTTTCAGAGAGGTTGTTAATAGAAAATTCAGCACGCATGAAGTCCGATACACCGACGGCTCCAAGTTGGCGGAACGGGTCGGCCTCGGCATCCACAGCCGCACTACAGAAATGTACTACAGTCTCCCTACCCAATGCTCCGTTTTCTCGGCCGAAGCTGCGGCTATATTAGTAGCCATCACGACACCCTGCGACGACCTTGTGCTGGTGGTTAGTGACTCCGATAGCGCCCTGTCTGCGATTGCAAATCCGAACAACCGGCATCCTTACATACAACAAATCCAGGCAGCCTTGAATGACTCATCTGTCAGAACCACACTCATGTGGGTTCCCGGTCACTGCGGCATCCTCGGCAACGAGCGAGCTGACACACTCGCCGGCATCGGCCGTAACAGCCCGACACTAACGAGAAAGGTCCCCCGCGATGACGTTAAGTCCTGGCTGAAGGAGCGACTGTGGACCGCCTGGTCTGTAGCATGGCATCGCAACAGAGAGCCGTTCCTTCGAAAAATAAAAAAACACCACGACTACGTGGCAAGACCAACCTGCTCGCCGAGAACAAGTTGACCTCTCCCGACTGCGCACGGGACATACACGGCTGTCACACGACATGGGTAGCACAGGGGGCGGCTTCCGCCGCCAGTGTGAGACGTGCGGGACACAAAATACTGTCGATCATTTCCTTATCAACTGCCCCACTCTGGAGCACCTAAGATCAACCTATGAGATCACCGGTATCGACAGCACCCTCCAAAACGACGCGGTAAGGGAACGTCAGCTGATAAACTTTTTGAAAGATGTCGGACTTTTTACCTTAATATGACCACTGCTAAGACCCCGGACCTGTTAAGGAATACGAAATTACCACACCCTCTAGCATTACGATGACTCCTGCTACGACTTTGGACTCGAAACGGACACTGTATACTATTCGACAACATCAGCCAAACGATGAACACCACAAAGTGAACTCTGTTAAAACATGTTATGTAACTTGAACTGCCCCCTCCTCTCCACCTTCCCCCAATCATCCTCCTCATTATCTACGGGGATTAACCAGCCTCGGGCTGAAAATCCCCATAATAAAGAGCCAATAATAACAATCTTTAAATTATGTAACCAACTTATTAGCTTGTAGCACCTGAATTACGAAGCCGTAAGAACAGTTGATACGTGGACAGCATATCGAAGAGAAGAAGACTGAATTGTATGTATAACATATATGTTCTTTGTTTGGTTTCATCGTAACTATTCCGTATTTCAGCTTTGAAGCATACCATAGAAATAAAAGCTATCAAAAGTCAGTCGTTCTTTAGTCCAGCATCAACAAATTTGTTTTATTTTATTATCCTTCAAAGATACGTGTTTATAAGGCGCATTAAATTTATCGAAGTACAAATGCCTATTTCACCAGAAAAAATGACTCGCACCACAATTTCTGGTCATAGAAAGCCAATTTTAAGTTGAAATAGTTTAGCTGAAATAATATCGCAAGCCATATTTTGCACTGGAATAGTTTTTTTTTTTTGACATTTTGAAACTTAGTTGAATACGGTAATGCAACAAACATTGATTACGCTTTAAAAAAGAAACTGAATTTTCATCCTCAATTAGAAAAAGAAGACGTGTAGTTTGTTTATTGAAAGTTGTCAGAATTATGTACTGTAAAACATACTAAGAAACATTATTAAGTATGCTTTGATTCATATAGAACATGATTATAACATCTCAAATATGTTGCCGAAGCTCCACCTTCTGCGCTTTTTCGGTCATTTATCTGCCTGAAAAACGGTTTTATTGTTATGAACCAAAACACAGTAACTGGTCATATTGGAGTCGAAATAATTCCTATAGAACATGTTGTGTTACTTGAGGTGGTATGTTACTGCCACATGGCGCCTATTAATACAACTAGCCACCCTCGGAATCAACCTATTGGCCCACCTTCCTTTGGTGGAACTGTCCCACGCGCGCTGCCATTTGACCATGGAGGCCATCCTAGCAGTCCTGCGTATGCCTCTTGTGCCACGCATTTCGAAGCACTCATTGTCCTCCCTGATAAGGATGTCGATAGGCACCATACCAGTGATGACGCAGAGCGCGTCGTGTGACACGAAACGGTACGCGCTCGCAACCCTCATACACATAAGCCTGTCAGTCCAGATATCATCCGGACATCATCCGGGACAGTGCCACTATAGCTGTGGAGGCTCTTTTACAGGCGTCATCAACGTGGCTACCGAAGATGAGCTTATCGTCGATCATCACGCCAAAGTGTTTGACGGAGCGCTTCGACGTGATAGTGCATTCGCCTACACTGATCATCGCTTGCTGCTCCGATTTCCGGTTATTCGCAACCATCCCCTCAGTTTTATGGTAAGCTAACTCCAGTTTCCTGGACCTGACCACGCCTCCACAACCTTAATCGAGTGGGTGGTAGTCATCTCCACTTCTTCGATCGACTCACCGTAGAATTCGGATGTAATGTCGTCAGCAAAGCCGAGAATCTCCACTTTTATCGGGTACTCTAACTTCAACACTACATGACATTCCATAACACCGGACCCAGGATGGAACCTTGCGGAACTCCTGAGGTTATGTGAAAGCACTTTCGACCCACCTCTGTGTCGTTGACTAGTACGCGATTCTGGAAGTAACTTCCGAGAAACTTGTACATCCAGAGTCACTACTGCACAGTAGCGAATCCCCCTTCTCTTGCGCTTGAGTGCTTTCCCGACGGTTTTGTAACCGACAGGATAGCGTCTACGGTCGACCTCCCCTTCCGGAAGCCTTACCGGCTACTCGAGAGACCATTTACACCTTCGGTGTGCCGGTGTGGATGGTCTTTTCAGGTACCTTTCCCGCCGTGTCGATCAAGCATATATGTCGGTATTTATGCCGACGTGTCTCCGCAAGGTCTCCGGGTGGTTTTCTCACCTTGGGCAATAGAATCAGGCTCTGCCCTTGGCTCTGCCTCTTCCATACTTCAGGGAAAACTTCCTCGTCAAAGCATTTCTGCATAGCAGACGTGAACATCTCGGGAGCCTCTGCAATAGCTACTTCAAAGGTCAGGTTCGGAACTCCATCCGGGCCTGGAACCTTACATACTCTAAGAGACTTTGCTATTCCCGCAAGTTCCACATCGGCGACCGTCTCCTCATCGCCGGCCCCAGTCCCCGGCTGTTCAACGAAAGGCGGCCAAGGACTAGGATCACGACGTGGAAAAAGCCCCTCGATGATCCCCTTCAACATCTCTGGATATTGCTCTATATGAGCCATTACAACTCTTCTCTTGGCAATCACATTCCTGTAGGCATTATCCCACGGATTCGCATTGGCACTCTGACAGAGACTGTTTGCTTTCCCTATCTCGGTCTTCAGCGCGGCTTTTGCAGCGGCGAACACCATCCTTCGCTAAGGACCGCTTCCGCCAAACTTTTGTAGGCGGCGCACTTGCGCTCCTTATCGCGCTTCAGTTCCAGCGCAGGTGTTGGGTTACACAGGTGCTAAATTCATGTAATTCTAGCCCAGAGGCAGAATAACTTCAAAATGACTCGAGCCCAACCAAAAACCTGCGCTGTCGATACTCCATGTGTACTGCTTGGGTCGCGCTTGAACACTACTTTACGCCTTCTCGGTTTGGCGTTCATGACTTCCTCGACCTGCGGCTTTTTCCTCATCTTCTTCCGCTCGACCTTCGTCCATGTGGGGTGCTCCCCTTGGTTCGCTCTACTGGGTTAGATCCGAGGCCGCGGTTCGAAAGGGGTCCTCGTCAAGGTGGACACTCCATGTCCGCACGTTCTTCTGTCTGCTGGCTGATAGGGTCTTTCTTGCGGGAAGGTCAAATCGTTGTTCACACGGTGTCAGTCCTTGATACTTGCTGTGTAGTTGGAGGCAGGCGTGTTGTCGACCCTGCCTGCCTTCGAGGACAAAGGGAGTGCTAAGGGCCTAGTCTAGTCTAGTCTACACATACACAGCCATTCATAGAAAGAATCCTGGAAAATGATGGAATCGACTAATTCCATCATTTTTCTTGTCATTATTAATCCTTGCAGCACATCTGAGATGTGTTACAAACATTAAAGCGGCCAGGCCTACTGTGCAGCGTTGTTATTGTTATTGAAATCAAAGAACGGGGACATCTCGTACCAACCGCTCCGTATACGAAGCATGAATATGAAATATTAACGATGGGAGTAAAGTTGCTAAGAAGGTTAATTGCACTCCTTAGTCCATGGAATCCTGGGATGGGACACAGGTATTTACCCATTATGCCCTGGCCCTTATGCCTAGGCTTAAATAAGCGCCTTTACTCGCTCTCTGAAACGAAAAGAAAATACTAATCCTCCCCCCCTTATTACAGGAATACATATTTTAAAAAAAATATAAAATTAATATTTAAAATTACAGTACAAAAAGATCCCCTCAGAATTGGTATACAATGTTTTTTTTAATTCTATTTTTATTAGTATTTTTAAGACGATAATTCTGTTGCATATTTTAGAACATGGAATGGGATTTGGATGGGACGAAATAGGCGCAAAAGCAGGTTTTAAATACGTCAACAAAAATTAATTGCCTTCTTCCGCGGAAATACAAAGTATTAGTAATATTTTTTAAAATGAATGAATAATGCATATTTGTAAATTTGTATACTGCCGTTCTACGCATAACTGTCCCATGTTATATGGGAATCCCATGGGATTCCCATATAACATGGGACAAACGGGCATAGAACGGCAGTATACCATGAATTCCTTTTTATGTCCTAAATATTCATTTATGATGACAACCCCCTACTTCCCATGGTTGCTCTGAGCATGAACGTTTTTCGTCGATCTCAAAAGAAATTAAACTAGATGAATTGTTTTTAAAATATTATTGTTACCTCATTGAATAAACATAAATTAAAAACTACTTGTTTCAAGAGTAGAACTATTGATATGCAATCAAAAAAAACTTGATATAAGAAACTACTGATTTCTAATAAAACTTTTTTCGTAAATTTAGAAAAATTAAGGCAGCTAGCAATAGTATTTAAAAGTGACTAAACAACTGTTTTCTATTCGAAAATATTTTCTTGGTGAAGAAATAGTCATGAAAAGTCGTGGGAAGGAAAGGGTTAAACAGAGCTTGAAAATACGAGTACACCCTACAAGATAAAAACGAAATAAACGATCAAGGGATGCAAAACCAAACTACAAGCGATCATAGACCACGTTATTAAAAATATTTGTATAGTTCATTTCAATTGGAACAGAAGTTCGGAATCTCAAATGAAAGATACTACATCAAATTGTTCCTGTGTCTTCGCCACACTTATTCTTATGAATTCTAATGAATTCTAACTCTAATTCGGTGCGGTGAAGACACCGGAACAATCCAACGCTAAATCACATTTTTATTTGCAATTCCGCACTTCATTGTCGCCCTTTTAACCGCGCAATGAGCAATAAAACAAAAACCTCAAACAGTCGGTAAAAACAATGGTGTCAATATTTGGCATTCCTCAATCGGAACTGACTCACCGGATGCCTGAACATCCTCCTTTTACACTTCAATACGCCGATGCCTCGCTTCTGTGGTGCATTATAATCCCTCTTTTTCATCTCCTTACAGTGAATCATTACAAATCACACTCGTTGCACTGCTCGGGACTACCCCTTCTTCAGTAATTTAAGATAATCACAACTGCACCAATTGCGCCGCCAAAAGAAAACTTTATGCAAATTCTTGAAATTTAAAACTTGAATCTCAGGACAAAGGGAGTGGTAAGGGCCAGTCCATAAACTGCTTAGACTCTTGTGGGGGAGGGAAGTGTGGTTCTAGCCAAAGTCTACGCCTGGGATGGCCAAAAATAAGTCTACGTAGTTTATGGACAGCGCCTGAGGACCACTAGGGAATCTGGCTAAACGTTAGCATGCTACCTTGGTGGACTCCACAAAGCGAGTTATCGATACTCGTTGCTACAGGCTAGTACCAATGCGAATCCGTGGGGCGATACCTACACGATCATATACGCACAACAAGTGGTGCAATGGCTCCTACAGAATAGTTTGTAATGCTGGAGAGGATCATGGAGCCACAGAGGAGGTTACACGTGGACTCGAGGAGTGGTTAGGTATGTCGCAACTTTGGCCGCAAACTAACCGCACCACCAGGATTCGGAAATCGGCTACAAAGGTCATACCTTTCGGTGCCCTGTTCGACCCTTCTATCGAACATTGATGAGCAGAAGGCTCGCTGGTGTGGCGTTGTCTTGGCGGCTATTTTCGCTAAAAAAATATGATATCGCCAGCATTTGTTCACTGAAACTACCCGTTAGAATCAAGCATTGCTTTCTTGTGTAAGTGTAGCTGATGTGGTGAAATTGAAGTATAAATAACGGACAATCAGTCCAACTCAAGCTCATGCTCAAGCGCATCCAATAAGATTTTGCATTAGAAAACGCTCTAAGATGTTGCTCGCTAGCACTGCAATGAATGGCAAAGTAGCGAGATAGTGATAAAGCTAGTGTCGGCATAGTGATTTTGTAGTTCTTCTCGAAACTTAAACGGAAATCGATATAAAGACCTGTTTGCTTGCCTTGTATGTACCTATTTTTTCTTAATCCTTTCCACTTCTCACGTAGAAAGAATCAACCATAACCAACTTAATAGCGATATTTTTCGAGGCAAAATCACTGCTTAAACAGATTGAAACGACCATTAAGTGCAGCCGGAGAAGGCTGCTCAAGTATGGTTACCGAATGCTAAACCTGCATAATAGAGGAGATATGTGTATATGTGGCATCCAATAGATAAGATCGGAAAATTCCTCTCATGGGGCGAATTGCACGTTTCTTCCTCGGAACTGCCACGCCACAGACAGCAGCAGCACAGGAACGAAACGGAACCCATCCTTTTTCTTGTGATTTTTCCTTTTAATGTTCCTCTACCTTAACCTAAGCGGCAGCGGAGCAGGTTGCTTTATGGCGAAAATCGTTCTACCCCTCGTCGTTGCCGGCCTGCCTCCATGCATGCATACTGATGTGGTCGATACAGAAAAGAAAGAATGTCAAGAGCGCAGTGAAGAAAATTGGAAATTACTGTGGTAAAATGAAATTGAATATTTCGTTCGAGCGCCAAGCATGTTCTTGACATGAAATAGCAGCCAGTGGAATGGGAGTGGAGGTTGTGTGATTTCTTGGATTTGATGGGATAATGGTGCTTGCTGATACAATTTGAATATTGTACAACTTTCGAGCAAGTTGGGGTCGTATTGAATTACGCAGTATATGTGTTGGAAAATAAAATATTCTGGGTCATTTGAACAAATGTCTTTTAACCTAGAAAAGGACTAATGAATCACACACCAGACTGAGTTATTGCGATGTTTAACAGTAAACTTGAAAGAGCATCACCCTGCTTCAACCCATCTATGGTCATAAGCCAGATAGACACTTCATATGCAATCCGCAGCACTTGATTTTGATCAATTCAGCGTTACACGTTTTAGGTTAATAAAAGGTGTCGCTGGAAAACCATGTTCTGGCGTAATTGAAAATCAATGAACAGATGGTCAGAGGGTGTTTCAGGGAGTTTTAATGGTTTGAGAAAGTCCAAGAGGCGTAGGTGATCGATGGGTCTCAGGGAGTTTCAGGGGGTTTCATAGGCGTTCCATGAGGTTCCAGGGAGTTTTCAGCAGCGTTCCTGAAGCGGTCCAACGGGTTTCAGGAGGTCCCCGGGTCGTTTCACTGTGCGACATCAGGTAACAGATTGTCCTAGAGGCGTTCCATGTGTGTCTCAGGGATGTTCCATGTCTCAGAGTCTCAGGAAAGTACAGGGGTGTTCCAAGGTTTCATGGATTCAGAGGGTTCAGAGGCGTTTCAAAAGCATTCCAGAGGTTTTCAAGGATTTTCAGTGACTTACCAACGGGCTTCAGGAGGTTTCAGGGGGTCCCACGGACTTTCCAGGAGTGTTTCAGATTATCTAAGAGGACTTCAGGGGCGGGCCATGGGGCTTCAAGGAGTTTTAGAGGCGTTCTAGGGGCTTCCATGAATGTTCTCGAAGTGTTGCAAAAACTCTCTGGGAGTTTCACAGGCGTCCATGGGGTTTCAAGGTATCCAAGGCGTTGCAGCGCTGTTCCGAAGGGTGTTCCAGGAGCGTTACATAGAGTTTCAGGGGTTTTAGGGGATCTCAGAGGCGCACCAGGGTCTATCAGGCGCATTAAAGGGTATTCCAAGAGCCTTCAAATGGTTTCTAACGGGATCCAGGGGGCGCTCCACGAGTATTCCAATGGCTTTCTGGTCTGTTTCAGGGATTTTAAGGGGTTTCAATAGCGTTCCATGGGCCTGCAAAGGGTTGCTGTAATTCCCTAGGGCCTTTCAGATGTGCGCCAAAGTGTTTCAAGAGCCCTCCAAGGATGTTTCAAGGAGTTTCATGGGATTTTAGGTACGTTCCTTGGGGCTTTAGGGGATTCATGGGATCCCAGGCGCATTTCAGAAGTTTCCAGGGGATCTCTGAGGGTTTTAAGGGCGTTCCAAAAGGCTTCAAAGTATTGCAGAGGCGTTCCAAGGGGTTTTAATAGCGTTGCAAGAGCGTCGATATGGGGTTTACTGGGCATTCCATAGGGTTTTAGAGGTGTTCCAGAAACTTGATGCATAAATAACTATAGCGTCATCGTAAACATGTTTTGGGCGGAGATATGATTATGAATTTTAGTTTTAAATTTTTTAGAGTTGCATTGAACATTTCTACATTTTTCCCTTCTTTTCTAGCCTTCAATATTTGAAACACATTTGATTACAGCGACATATACGACATATACGACCACAACCACAACATAAAATTGAATGAAATTACCTCATAATGTTTCCATGCTTTACCTACAGAAAAAAAAATCATCGAAAACGGTTGAGTATTTTCGGCTCTAGAGCTAAAATATTTAAAAAAAAATTTTTTTAATCTTCGTTTGCACAAAATTCAAAAAATCACATTTTTTGCGTCTGCGATATCTTTGCTAATGCTTCACCGATTTTTTATGTAATTTTCATGGCATCATCTACACATGCTTTACAGTAACTGTTTGAAAATCAGCTGTTTGGATACGTTCAATCAAAAGTTATACACTATTTTCTGCGGTGCATTTTTTTTTCGAGACAGGCCTTAAACAAATAGCCACTTCTTAGGAGGGACTAGGCTCTCGGAATATCCAGAGAAGTGACCGCCAATATTTTCACAATCTCTTGGAACATGCCCCATTGTTTTTTTTTTTTGCAAAATCATGTAGTTTTGAATATTGTAGGCTAATTTTCAACGGCGGATTATATGTGGTACCTCTATCTGTAACCCGACGGATAAATCCGGGATTATGACTTTGGTTCCCAGAATTAGAAGAATTGTTTGATCTACTATCAAAAACTTACGAATTTTAATTGAGAAACGACTGAGAACCATACTTCACACCAAAATTTTTAAAAAGCTTCCAGCATGCAAAAAATCAGCAAAGGAAATTGCCGGATTTCAGCAACATGTTTGCTGAATTTCAGCACAACGCTGCTGATCAACTGTCAAAATTGCTGGATGTTTCAGCAAGTTGAAAAATAATTGCTGATACTCAGTAATTTATATTGCTCAATGCAATCAGCACGCAAAAAATCAGCAAAGTTTACTGATTACCAGCAAAAATATTTTGCAGTGTTGTGAAGTTTTGAACATCGGTGTGAAATGTGCCAGGCACATTGTAAATGTTAACCTTCCGTAACTCGAACGGTTGGCCACCACCGCCTGTACCACGCTAATTCTAAAAGTAAGTCGTTGTGACTTCTGTGCAACAAAAACCTGCGCCGCCGTGACTCTTCGGTGACAAGTGTGTTACTTGGGAAGTTGACCCATCCGGATCGCCGTGACAGGTTCCGCGGGGCCCCATTGGGGACACTTCTGGTTTTCAACTTAAACATGCCGTGCGACATATCAATCTTCATGATTTCGAATGACTAAGTCAGAAACGATAGACTGAAGTCTGTATCAACTAATATGGCCACTCCGGAACATCTAGCATAGGTTCCACGGGGGTGTCATTGGGGACATTTCTGATTTGCCATCAAAGCAAGCCTTACGAAGTATCAATCTTAATGATTTCGAGAAAATGGGACAGAAAAAAAAATGAATGAATGCATCAACTGATGTGGCCGTTCCGGAGTATCTGGAACAGATTCCGCGGGGGCCTGTCAAACACAATTTCACACAAAATAATCACTTTTAGCCATTTGGAAAAAAAAAACAGACGTCTCCCCCACCGCCTGACCACAGTACAATCCGGAATATCTCTGGAATGATTCCGGATATTAAATACATGGCCACTTGAGTATAATAAACTAACACCAATTTATGATCGATTGAGGGCGACTTCAAAAAAGTATGATGAAAATTGACGAAATGCGAGCATTTTGAAAATGAGTTGTCGGGGGTCGGGTACGTTAAGGTTAAGCAAATATTTGAAACGCTTCTTCCACCTGGCCGCCATTATATTTTTGTCTGTCAACAAAATTTCCTCCCCAGTCAATGAATATAGCGGGCACTGGTGCAAACTTATGTCGCACTCCATTGATAGTTGCTAAAACCTCCGCATATCGTTCCGATCCATGCTTTACTCCGCTTCGACAACGACACTCTCCTCGTGCTGCCGCTTCTTGCTGCGATGGTTTGTTTCTCTTCTGCTCTTGCCACCGCTCTACGTTGACTCTGATACAGGTCACTAGTATTCAACTCCTGGCTACGTTAAAACTATCACAACAGTATTTCCTCAACTTCTCTGGAAAACTTCCTCACTACACTACTGTTTTACCTTGAGGGTAAGCTTGAAATTGACTCGACGATCCTGAGCGTCCATTCAGTTTAAAACCAATGGAAACAATTTGCTTAATATAAACAAAGGAGCAAACTTCCCTTCAGTGAACATAATCTAAATGAATTTCTAAATCCTCCGCCGTTATCATCGGCTCCATTGAAGCACAGCTCAATTTCCATCTGAATAGAATAAAAGGTGCAAAAATAAGGGAATGGGTCTCCAGCTAGCACCATCCAGCTAGAACAATATCATAGGGGGCATCGTCAGAGATGCCCAAGGCACCAGCTCAGCTCCTGCCTTTCGTTTGAGCAACTCGGAAATGCAGTTTCTGTTGGCAAACGAGACCGGGACGGGAACCGAAAGCACAAAATCACCAACAACCCGACAAAAAGCGCCTTGTTCGACAAGAATAAAGAACAAGGAAAGATGATGTCGTCTCCCGGTTCCCGTCGGTCGGTGAGGATTCCCAAGTGTGTTTGTGAGTACAATCTTGGCTAGGACCAAGGTCAGAGCTGGGCCAGGGATAGGAAGGTATGCGAGCTGGAACTACTAAAGAGTTTTGCTCACACTATACGTCGTCGTTGCCTTGGGGGGTGGTAGGTAATGCGTGCTTTGAATTTGCCTGAGGCAGCGAACCAAGTTCTGAACCGAGTGTAGTGCAGCTTGCTTGGCGAAACTGTTCTTTTACGGCCAGCAACGATTAAGGGTGGACCAGCCAACCAACAAACGAGAGAACGATACGCCCACGAGCACTATTCATTATAATTACTACGTTCACATTGCGCCATTTATCGGCATTTAACTGCTCTTTCAGCACTTATCTCGCCTGAATACCAAATTATTGTGATAGTCGTGAGAATTTGTGCTAGTTTTTTTTTGCGGAAGAAAGTAGTTCCGAGTTGTAAGGAACTCAAGAAAAGGTGAAAATTTTCAATTTCATTTAGTGCTCTTGTGCATAAGATCTTGGCGAAATCGAAGGGAACCCCTATCATTTTGGGTTCGTGTTTTGCAAATGTGATATCCAGCGTCTAGGGGAAGGCAGTGTCCGAAAAAGCTTAATGTCCCGTGTGTTCATTTTGTGGAAACGCTTGAAAAAGAAAGGATGAAGGTAACAAGCAGGACTCTGTCAAATGTTTAGAAATTTTGGCAAAGATGAAGGTTGAAATTTCTACAGAAAATAATGGATGTTCGATGCAGAAACAAAATTATTTGTCCTGAGCTTCTTCAAAAGTATATCATGATACCAATCATTCTGCTAGATAGCCTTTGTTATGTTTTTGTTCGGCGACTGACTGGTGGTCAATCATTATGTCTAATCAAGTTGACGATAATACCTGTTAGGACGACTTGTGGCTTCCGATGCAGAAAATGTTCCCGAAGGGTAACCAAAATTTCTAGAGCGGCTCAGATTTTGTAGCAACGCTTAAAACTGTAATTTATTAATCATTTAATTTACATTCTTATTCTATACAATACAAATACTCACAAGAAGTGGTTTCCGATTTTGTTTTGGGATGACAATGGGTGCAGTTACCCTAGCTTGATCGAGTGCGAATCTAAAGTACAGTATTAACACGATCAATTGCAATTAATACTCAAACCGTTTCTGCTAGTATTGTCATGCAATTACTTACAGTGGATGCGCCGGAATGTGGACAGCTTTTCTATTTCCCTTACCGGTGTTTCCCAGGTACCTGGACTCGGATCAGACTGGCCACGGCTACGAAATGATTTCGAAAGTAATTACATAAATATTCCACAATCGCTACTAATTATTTTCTTTTCTGAGTTCTCGCCGTATTGTCAATAATCACACTGATTTTTAGAATTATTCTCGCCTTTGAACTCACTAAACTTTCCGAGATACTTTCACTAAATTAACGCGCCTTTGAACAACTCAACTTATTTGGCTGATCGGTTTAATGCAATGGCGAAATATTCCTATCCTCATAATCATCATCATTGTATGTTTTTATTTACCTTCTCGCTTTACTACACTTCTACTACACTACTACTATCGCACGCGAGCTGTCATGCTGCGGTGGTTATGTTGCGGCTAGACCGGTACATGTTTTAGACCGGTCCAGAAAACTACAAAAACTTATATCCCTGCGGCGTTGTAACAATACCCATAATTTAATGCTGATATATCATAAGGGTAACTCAAAATGGTGTAATAAAATTCTATCACAAACTTGTTTCCCTTCAGAATTTCATAAGCACATTTCACAAGAAGGGGAATTTGCTCAGTGACTCGTGAAAAGTAGGCTACCTGCTAAATATAGCACAAATTTCCCAGTTCGTTAACTGGTAAGAAACCCCCTACAAGCGACGCATGGAAACGAGCAACATTTATCATTACAACACACTCCAGTATATGAGTATTTATTACTACAGGATCACATGGTGAAGAATACATGGTTTGGAATGGGTTGTTTCCGGAGCTATGTGAAGTGAGACAGATAACTTAGAACTTGACTGAAGTAACATCTTCTATCAAATACTGTTTGCAAACCGATGATAACATTAAACATTAAAACTGTCGAGGCCAGTACAAGACACTGAAACCGACCTTACAGTTGAGGTCGAAATACGTATCTGTCAAAGGACGCAAATTCATAGTGGAATTCAAAGGAACAGTACTTAACACGATTTTCTTTTTACTTATTAAACATTAAAATTAGCTGAGCGTGCATAACGAGCCAATTGGACGTGCACTCACGTTTTCATGTTCATCTATATTTCAGAATAACGTGACTCCTTAATAGGGTATGTGTTCCATCATTAATCTCACGGTCCCATATTCATCCTATTCGAAAACAAGCGATTACGGCACCGATTGATTCCGTTCTTTTTGTTTTCATGCGTGCTCACTTCTAACACAAAATACAAAAATAAGAAACAAAACAAACAGCGCTTCAATCCTTTGTTTTTCGTAGGATGGAAATGGGAGCCACATGCTTAATAAGGGAACCAATACCCTAAATGAATGCCTCGTGCATTATCTGACGCTCACCTCGCTGACGTACAGTATCGACAAAATACAGAATTTTTATCTAGGAAACGTTTTAAAACGGTGTTTGCTATTATCAGCAAAAGTGAAATGGCGTTTGTTAAGCCTTGTGCATGTGTGCTTGTCAACAACGCAACCATTGCTACACTCATCTCTGAACTTACCACCACAGATGTACACTCCCGATCAAAAGTTTGGGGTCACCCCCTCAAAAACATGTCATTGTTTTAGGCCCATATCTCCGTCAATTTGCGTCCGATTTCAAAACCCTAGGTTTCATTCAAAAGATAATAAGACAAAGAAACTTTGAACATGATTTAAAAGAAGCTTTTTCAATAAAAATATATGTGTAAACTTAACCTAAAGTTGCCAAATTTTCAAAAAAATGAATATAAACTTACGGTAGTGTCGCTGGTAATTGGGTCGACCAAATTTTAAGATGAGAGCGGTAATATGACCCATTTTCTATTAGCTTTCAACTGTTTTTTACAGAACTTAGCTAAAAAATCTAGAAAAAAAAGTTATTAAATAAATTAACTCTTTATGTCATCGACCAAAAGTTTGGGGTCAGCCCTCAATATGATGTATGTATCAGCCAAAAGTTTTGGGTCACTTTCGTAAAACATGGAAAAGTGATTTGGTAATCTGTAGTTCAATTTTAATTCTTTTTGGCGCATTTCAAAGATAATTAACTAAATTTACGTTTGATGTCTTTAACTTAACGTATTTAACGATTTGTGTATATAAAAATGTTATGTAAAGTTAACACATTTCACCACACTTCAAAAAATAGGGCAACTTTACGTTAAGTTTTAGTATGTAAATTTCAACATACAGGGGATGGCCAAAATGTTTGGGATAGGCAACATTTTTTTCTCTCACAAAAAAGTTTAACATGCTATAACTTTTCATAGAGTGCATCAAAAAATCTCAAATTTTGACTCTTTGTCAACCTGTTATATATACATCATTGGTACAAATTTGGGCTCGATTGATTAATGTTTCGCGAAGTGTTTAATATCATTCAATTCGGTTCACTGGTTTCCGAGATATGACAGCTCAAAAATGAGTTGTCTAAAAAATAGTATTTTACCCGAACGGTTCTAACTTCGCGAAAAATTATTCAATCGAGCCCAAATTTGTACCAATGATGCACATATAACAGGTTTATTAACAGTCAAAATTTAAGATTTTTTGATGCACTCTATGAAAAGTTATAGCATGTTGAATTTTTTTTGTGGGAGAAAAAAAGTTGCCTATCCCAAACATTTTGGCCACCCCCTTTATATGTGTGGTTCAATGTCTATGCAGTAAGTATCATTCATTTTGTTTCAAATAAGCCAAGAAGAATTAAAATTGAATGAAAGATGACAAAGATATCCACAAATCAAAGTTTTTGAATTGGTTGGTAATACATTTTGACGGCTTCTGTATTGATCTATATCTGCTGAAATTGATCTAGAAAAGTTTTATCTTTCGATACGGTGCTCTAGTGTTCTTGATATGCATCCTATAGAGTTGGAGTCTTCCGCAAAATGCTTTGGATTATAATGGACTCCGGAAACCCTATACCAAATATGAATCTATGACATTTCGTCGAAAGACATTTGGTCGAATGACGTTTGGTCGAATGACATTTGGTCGAAAGTACATTTGGTCGAACGGACGTTTGGTCGAATGGACATTTGGTCGAAACCCATATTATGGAGTAGGAAACATATGACATTTAGTGGAACGGACAATTCGTCGAATTGGCATCTGGTCGAAAGGCACTAACGGATGAAAAGACACTAGACCAGTCGATGACAAAAACCGCTAGATAAGAGTTATGTGCTTAGCAGGTAGTGCAGTCCGCGCACTGTTGTATTTCCAACTTCAGCTTGAGGAGGTACGTTCCGAATACTCAATAGGGAGGAGCGTACTCAAGGTGGTAACCCCTTGAGCACCATGTAGGCAGAGCAGCCCCGGTAAGGAAGCCTGCTTTAAACCGTCACCTACCAGAAAAAGCAAAACTAGAGAAAACGGATTGATTTAACAGCAACAGACCAGGCAACGATTTAAGGATAACGATTGGAAAATCAAATCTTGGAACGTGAGAAATTTAATTCAACCCACACGTCTTGCGCACCTGGCTCGTGAACTGCAGAATACCGACGTTAATGAGACTACTATTCGCAGATCAGCGGAAACAACTTTCGTTGAATCTGTCATTGGAAAACTTTCTTTTCGTTGCCAACAATATTATTCTGCGACTTGTAGCATTCGCTGCTAGAGCAATGCAAATCAACAGTACCTATTTACTTCGTAGATGAGAATCTCCGAAAACACACCTAGTGATACCCGAGTGATTATACTTGCTTGCAGATTGATACTACCGTAAAGCCCAGTTTCGTGTTCGAAAGGAATCGCTCAAGAAAGTTCTTGACCGATTCCTGTCAGAAACTTTCCACAGTGACTGCCATTTGAATTGTGATTCCTTAACAACTGCGTACTGCGAACGAAGAAAAACGGTTTCTTAGGGTGTGAACCATTTCGCTTATTCGTTTAACTTTTAGTTAAAATTTGACACTTCGATAGTTATTTTGCGTCCGGTTAAAAATAACCCTACTCCCGACCAGGGTTAGCTTTGACAGTTCGATAGTTATTTTTTGTTCGCAATGATTTGGCTGCGTACTGTATTTTATTCCCAAATAACTACTCGTCTGTCACATTTCAAATGGGCCGCCCTCGTAGTTATTTTTTAACCATCCGATGAAAAATAACCACCAAAGTGTCAAATTTTAACTAAAAGTTAAACGAATAAGCGAAATGGTTCACACCCTTAGGCGATTCAGGCAAGGAATTTCCCATGCATCAAGATAGGCCAAAAATTTCCTTCTGAACTGCAAATAGTTCTTAACAGGATAACATGAAACAAGTGACGCAATTAAACGCATTCAAGTTTAAACTCGGCACGCTGCGATCAGAAATATTTGAAAATTCTTCAGTTGGAAGTTGAAACGTGAGCGAAAATGCCTGCATGATACCCTGGTATCCTCAAAACTGAAATGGCTATATATCCGCCATTTTTTTCAAAGATTTGAATAATCTTGGGATTCGATTCAAAAATTTATCTTTTATTGGGAGCATATCCGAGTGAACCGGTTTGATTACCGTGGTTTTCGGAAAATCCGGATTTTCAGGAACATATTCGGCATGTCAACTACAATAACCATAAAAGATCATAAACCAATAGTCTTGTCCAATCAGTCTTGTCATCAGTCCATTGGTGGGCTATTCTCGAAAAAAATCTCAAAAAGTCATGGCCATCAATCACACTTTCTTACACCTCAACCCCTCTCAACCCCACAATGTATATTTATATTTACGGATTTTCTGAAACTCCGGGTAACCGGACCAGTTTATTCGCATAACATACCGATAGAGTAAGCACATATGAGTTCGGAGCTGAATCGGTATCTGAACGGGCGTTCTTGAGCAGTAAGCTCTGACACGCAAGTTAAATTACTACTGCGTTTCAATCAAAACATTGAAAGCATTTATATTATTTTCGACTCCTGTTCAGTTCAAGTGCAACACTACATGAAAGAACAGCCTAAGTTTAGAAGAAGGAAAAAATATCAGATGAAAAATCTGCAGCTGCAACATATGAACATAGTAAAATCAGGAAACTTGAACAAAACCTCAGAAGGTAAAACCACTGATGGAAAAAATCAGCAGTTGGTACATGACGCAATGAAATAAACTTGAAAGACCAGCCTATGTTTGAAAGAAGGAAACATATCTAAAAAAGGCATCAGCTAATGAAGAACAGCTTATGTTCAAAATGAAAAATTTCTTCTGAAACACTCAGCAGTTGGTACAGCGTACAGAAAAGCGATGTTGGGGTCAATATGACCCAAACAGACACGCTGAACGTGCATTACGCCATCGTGGTGCGAAAAACCTAAAATCCTAGGAGGGTTAATAAACGTGAAAGAATAGCCTATGTTTCAAAGAAGGAAAAATACATGAGAAAAAGAGAGCAGCTATAACATTCAAACATAGTACAAATACGAAACTTGTAAGAATAGCCTATGTTCAAAAGAAGGAAAAATCATCGATAAAAAAAATCACAACCATAATGTCCACTGTCAGCACAAATAACAAACTTGAAAGAACATCATATGTTGAAAAGAAGGAGAAACCTTTGATGGAAAAGCCAGTATGTGCTACACAAAAACGTAATGCAATGATGAAACTTGAAAGAAGAGCCAATATTAAAGATAAGGAGAAATCTTCGATGGAAAATCAAGTACTTTACCAATGCCAACGAAAACTACATTGCAAAACAAATTACCATAATATTAAACACCCTTGAATGAAATATTTGCTGTTTAATGTTTGATATTATTAACATGATTAAATTGCTATACGACTTAACGTCCATTCGACCGAACATACTTTCAACCAAATAAGTTCAGTAACAAATAAATTCATATACCGAAATTTATAATATTTTTTTCCACTTAAATCTCTTTTCATCGATCAGTGCCTTTCGACCAGATGTCCATTCGACTAAATGTCATATGCTTCTTCTTCCACAAAATGGGTTTCGACCAAATGTCCATTCGACCAAATGTCCTTTCGACCAAACGTACTTTCGACCAAATGTCATTCGACCAAACGTCATTCGACCAAATGTCCTAAAGCCACCAAATATACCCATGTTGAATGATTTTTTAGCTTTACACTTCACAGCCGCCATCTTAAATTTCGGGACGCCATCTTAGATTTTAGATCGCCATCTTGGATATTATGGTCGCCATTTTTGGACTCCGTACATCTTCTCAACACCAAATATACCCATATTGCATTGTATTAAGGACTAAGATTAAATCCAACAGCCCCCAGCTTGAATTTGGAGCCGCCATCTTGGATTTTAGACGACCACCATCTTGGTTATCTGGTGGACTCCAGGCATCTCCCCATACCAAATATAACCATATTACATGGTCTTGGAGCCTTAAACTCCATTCAACAGCCAACATCATGAATTTAGATATTCTAGTCACCATTTTCGGACTCCGGAAATCTTCATAATAAATAAATCCATATAAGCAGTAGAAAAAAAATTGTACCCACTATAATTAATTAATAACAGATTTAGAATTTTATAGCAGATTGGAACTACATTTTGACGTCCTCGGATTTGATCTAGATCTACTGAAACTTATCTAGATAAGTTTAATCCTTCAATACAACGCTGCTATAGTGTTCTCGGTATGCATCCTAGAGGAATGGAGTCTTTAACAAAGTGTTATGAATTGGTTGATACTACATTTTAACGTCTTCGATTTTGATCTCGCATTACCTTACCGGTCAGACTGCGGCCTGAGTGACCTCTGCCGTACATAGGAGTCTCCATTCTGCTCGGTCCATAGCTGCATGTCTCCAGTTCTGCACTCTGCGAAGGGTCCGAAGATCGTCCTCCACTTGATTGACCCACCTAGCTTGGAGCGCACCATGTCTTCTTGTACCGATCGGATGACTCTAGAGAACCATTTTAGTCGGGTTGTTATCCGACATCCTGATGACGTGATCCGCACACCATAGCCATACGAGTTTCGCAGTCTTCGCGATGGTTGGTTCTCTCAGCAGCTGATGCAGTTCGTGGTTCGTTCGCCTTCTCCAATTTCCGTGTTCCATCTGGTCCTCTGCACGTAGAGTCCATGCTTCGTGCCCATAGAAGATTACTGGTCAAATAAGCGTTTTGTAGAGTCAACTTCGTGTGGCGGCGAAATTTATTCGATCGTAGGGTTCTGTGAAGTCCAAAATAAACTCGATTTCCTGCCATAATGCGCCTCTGAATCTCCCTGCTGGTGTCGTTGTCGGCGGTAACCAGTGATCCCTAGTATACGACAGGGTGGCGGGCGCGGTGATTTTTCTCTGGGGCCCTTTGCCAGCATGTGCTTTATCTTCCACACATTTTTTTTTATTCTTCAATCACTTTACCTAATTTACAGCTCTATTGTTCACTGGGGCACTGCGTGAGCGATCCAATTGGAAGCTGTACCGTAAACCGGGGTCAAATTGATCAGCGGGGTGAAATTGATCACTCGGGTACTACATTGTAATTTCATACTAGGAACTCTTAAGCGTCGTAATGATCTTAAACTTTTTACGTCATCTGATTCGTAGATGTCTAGAGATGAGTGTAAACTTTTAATTTTTTAGAAAAAAGTAAGTTTTGCCTTATTTTTTCAAGGAATTTGCAATGTATTTCTCATTCAGCTGAAATCATTGCTGCTAAACAATCAATTGCTAATAGGACATCCCGTGAATTCTCTGTTTTAACATTTTTGTGGAGCCTTGGTTGGGATGTTATGCAGCTAATCCGAACATGAAATTGTTATAAAAAGTTCATTTTATGAAGAAATAGTCATTTATTGTAATAGAAATCACTTATTTCAAATGAAATTGCCTACCTTTAGGCGTTTAAGGGGAAATTTCGAAATTTAATTTTGCATTTAAAGTATTAAATTCACTAGTTGTAAGGTTTTAGACGCGCTATTCCGTTTTAGAAGAGCAAAATTAAGCGGTTAAGGAAATTTTCCTTTCCAACCGATGCTTAATTGTATACTGATCAATTTCGCCCCAAAGTGGCATTTCCAATATTTTGATATTTGAAGTTATTTAACTTAAAGTTTAAATTTGTTGAACAAAATTCTGTCACATACTTCCATGGAGATCCACTGGGTACTGGTTTTACAGAAATTCTTTTGGCAATATTTGAACAGGCACTGATGTTATCCGCAAAAGTTGTTTTAAAGTGATCAATTTCACCCCGGATTACGGTACTTACATTTTGTACAGCGCCTAAATGTATTCTATTCTATTTGTTCTATATCGAACTGGTTGCCGTTGCGCTGCCTTCACCCTATCATGGTAGAATGATGAGCACGAGGACGTTGATGTGTGGCTGTTGGTTTTTCCTGTTTCCAGTCCGATTGGAGGTCAATTATGGGTTGCCGTTCGCCGGTGTCCAAATATCCGGGTCCATTTGAGCCATGAGCTCAGAAGAGGGTCAGTGTCAGCTGCTCTCAGGGAAAAAGAGTAACTGACGAAAAAGCCGGGGCTGGGATCGAACCCATGACCACCTGCTTATAAAGCAAACGTGTGACCAATTGCACCACAGGCCCCGGCGTCTTCGACACATTAATGACTAATTGTTTATCTCCGCTCTCATTATTACACCCTAGAGTAATGTTGAACAGCAAGCACGACCTTCACCTAGCCGTAGCCCTCTGCAAGATTCGAAGGGACTCGAGAGTGTCCCTGATACTCGAACTACGCACATCACTCGATTCATCGACGCCTTGATCAATTGTAACAGTATATCCGGGAATTCGTATTCGTGCATAATCTGCCATAGCTGTTCTCGACCGATTGTATCATACGCCGATTTGAAATCGATGAACAAGTGATTTGTGAGCACGTTGTATTCGCGGCATTTCTGTAACACCGATGGTCCATTATGGTTGGCCGACGTTGTTGTTGCTCTATCTTTGCTCTATCGTTGTTCGTAGAATATAGTGTTGGTACACTGTTTTAAGTGGTTTCGTGTACAATTGTCGATTTCGTAGAGCCTGCTGTTCGTTCCAACGTAATAACAACATAATCCTTGGCGGCAATTTCAATATTTTCTGTGATATCTCCGGTTCAAAATAAGTTTTTCGTGTTAGCCGTTCCCGCCTTTTTGCTATGGAGAGTGAAAGGTTCTGCCGTAAATGTACTCAGAGAGTCGACGCAAATGATCATTTTATTATTTGCAAAGGAGATTGTGCTGGTACGTTCCACTGTCACTGTGTCGGACTGCGTGGTATGCAGTGGAAGACTATCAACGATCTCGCACGAAACGTACTCTGGATGTGTGACTGTTGTATGGATGATTTCATACATACAAAGAACGGTAACTCATCCAATACCTGCAGCAGTAAGCAAACGATCGACGAGGACGTAAAAGAACTGAAGAACGTTGTAGCCGGCATCATGAACACCATTTCGACGATAACAAAATCTTTACCCACTGCCGCGGCGGCGGCGACGACGAAATTAACGATCAATTCCGAGGTGGTACACACTACACCAGATTCATTCTCGCTCTTCAATGGAACGGCATGCGATGATACTGTGTACGACGACGAAAGCGATATAATTCGGAATACAGGAGAAAGCGATATTTTTTCTCTGCTACTAGGGTAAGTGTACCAGTTATCGCCTTAGTGGTTCCCTATTTGGCCATAGTGGTTATTTAGAATATTTTCAAGCTTTGACCTACTATGAAAGTTTTAGTAGCAAGAATTTAAATGTATCTTGTCATTAAAACTCTTGAAATGATGCAAAATTTAAAACAATCTTAAATAACCACTATGGCCAAATAGGGAACCACTATGGCGATAACTGGTACACTCAGCCTAACGAATATTGATAGTAGCGTCAGCGAGTGCGATATTCAACGGATGGTATCACGTGCGATTCAAATCCCAAATCCCGAACAACTCGACGTAACAAAATTGGTATCGAAACATAAAGCACATCGAAATTTAGATTTCATTTCTTTTAAAGTAGTTTTGCCTTCAGCACTGAAATGTCGAGCCTTAAGCCCTACATCATGGCCTAAAAATGTACGATTTAGGGAATTTGTGCGCAGAACCAATACGTGGAAACCGAACATTTAATTCACTTTTAGTTACTTTTGCTTGAGCCTGTATTTTTGTTTGTCTTGATCGATTGTATAATAATAGTCTGTTGTGTTGTGAAAAATATTGCTTTTGTTCGACCTGAATGTGATTGGTATTGTTATTATATGTTAGTGGAATAAGATATTCAATAAGACTTAAATGTAGTCAGTTGAATTAATAAAGAAATAAATAAATAAATAAATAAATAAATTATAGAGCGTTCAGCCATGTATCCAGCCTGATATTGCGCCACGAACTGTCTTGCAATCGGTGATAGATGGCGGCATAAAATTTGAGAGAGTATCTTGTAGGCAAAGCTCAGTAATGTGATAGCGCGATAGATTTGCTGTTCTAAAGAAACACGGAAGTTCTATCAGAAGCTCAACGCATCCTGTATTGGCTTCGGTCCGCGAGCCGAAATATGCAGGGATAAAGACGGAGGCCTCTTGACGGACGGACGTGAGGTGATCGAAATGTGGAAGCAGCACTTCGATCAGCACCTGAACGGCGTGGAGATCGTAGGCACGGTAGCCCACGGCAACGGAGGAAACGACGATGCCAGTACAGTGGAGGACGGAAATGAACCAATTCCCACGCTGAGGGAAGTTAAGGATGCCATTCACCAGCTCAGAACCAACAAAGCAGCTGGTAAGGATGGTATCGCAGCTGAACTCATCAAGATGGGCCCAGAAAAGTTGGCCACCTGTGTGCATCGGCTGATAGTCAGGATCTGGGAAACCGAACAGCTACCGGAGGGGTGGAAAGAAGGGGTTATCTGCCCCATTCACAAGAAAGGCGACCATTTGGAATGTGAGAACTTCAGGGCGATCACTATTTTGAATGCTGCCTACAAAGTGCTATCCCAGAGCATCTTCCATCGTCTGTCACCTAAAACGAATGAGTTCGTGGGAAGTTACCAAGCCGGCTTCATCGACGGCCGGTCGACAACGGACCAGATCTTTACCGTACGGCAAATCCTCCAGAAATGCCGTGAATACCTGTTCATCGACTTGAAAGCGACATACGACAGTATCGACCGCGCAGAGCTATGGAGAATCATGGACGAAAACGGCTTTCCTGGGAAGCTGACTAAACTGATTAAAGCAGCGATGGACGGTGTGCAAAACTGCGTAAGGATTTCGGGTGAACTATTCTGTTCATTCGATTCTCCCTGGGGACTGCGACAAGATGATGGACTCTCATGCCTACTCTTCAACATTGCTCTGGAAGGTGTGATGCGACGAGCCGGGCTCAACAGCCGGGGAACGATTTTCACAAAATACGGTCAATCGGACGACATGGACATTATTGCAAGAACATTTGGAACGGTGGAAGAGCTGTACACCCGCCTGAAACGCGAAGCAGCAAAGGTGGAACTGGTGGTGAATGCCTCAAAAACAAAAATTCATCAAGTTATCAAAAACAAAGTACATGCTGGTAGGCGGAACCGAACACGACCGGATCCATCTGGGTAGTAATGTTACGATAGACGGGGATACTTTCGAGGTGGTGGAGTAATTCGTCTACTTCGGGTTCTTACTGGCGGCTGACAACAACGTAAGCCGTGAAATTCGGAGGCGCAACATCAGCGGAAGTCGCCTACTACTACGGGCTCCAGAAGAAACTGCGGTCGAAAAAGATTCACCCACGCACCAAATGCACCATGTACAAAACACTAATAAGACCGGTGGTCCTCTACGGGCACGAGACATGGACCATGCTCGAGGAGGACCTGCAAGTACTCGGGGTTTTCGAGCGACGCATGCTAAGAACAATCTTCGGCGGTCTACAGGAGAACGGTCGGTGTGTGGCGGAGACGGATGAACCACGAGGTCGCTGCACTTTACGGCGAACCCAGCATCCAGAAGGTGGCCAAAGCCGGAATGATACGGTGGGCAGGGCATGTTGCAAGAATGCCGAACAACAATCCTGCAAAGCTGGTGTTTTCAATCGATCCGGTTGGCACAAGAAGGCGTGGAGCGCAGAGAGCACGATGGGCGGACCAGGTAAGGCGTGACCTGGCGAGCATTGGGCAGCTACCGAGGATGGAGAGCGGCAGCCACAAACCGAGTATTGTGGCGTACTATTGTTGGTTAGGTATGTCTTGTCTTGATGTTGAACAAATAAATGTATGTATGTATGTATAGATTTGCTGTAACTGACGTTTTCAATACGTTCAAGAGCTCTAGATATGCATATCTAAGGTTGGCAGTCATCGGCAAAGTGCTGCGGATTAATTGGTAGAGTAGAGTGGGGCAAAAGTTCGAGTGGGGCAAGAGTTTCTTTTGAAGTTTTTGAGCTCAATTCAAATTATTTCTTTCGGGTGTCAAAGTTGTTCGAAGCCTTTTTAAAAAAGAGTCTTTCACTCCAAAAATTATGAAAATTGATAAATATTTCGAAAAGTTATGACAAAATGTTGGTTTTTGATCAAAAAATTGTAATAGAGTAAGGTAAGGCAAAAGTTCGACCCTAGTTGAAAATACAACTTTTTTCAAAAAATCGAAGCAGATTAAAATAAATGAATACTATATGATGATTCTACCATCCATGAGCTAAAATTTTGCTGAAAACAGTCACCCCAAATGTCTTTTCAATTTTGAGTTACAACACTTTTTGTATGTGTGCGTTTCATTCGAACTCTTGCTCCACCACTGGGGCAAAAGTTCGAATCAAGTGTTTGTGGAATTTCGCTAACCGTAGCACACTTTTTTGACACTTTGGTGATAGGAATACCTGAAATCAATTAGTATTTAATGTGGGAACTGGAATACACTTTGAAGTTCGATCTGGATTTTACCCAAATCAGGGTTAAATTAACTACACCAAAAATTAGTAGTTTTTCGTCAAATTTAGATAAAACAACTTTTTTTTTTCAACTTTGATCGGATTTTCTCACTAATTCCATCATTTTTAGAGATAATATGTACATTTTGCAGAATTTTAGGTTTTTGCCCCAAGTTGCCACATGACTCGAACTCTTGCCCCACAATTCGAACTTTTACCCCAGTATGTGTAAAATATGACTTCCAAATCTTTTTTGCAAAAAGTTATACATGCTAAAGCATCTTCAAAATATACCTAGTTACGCCCCAAAACAAAATAGTGAATTTGATTTCATTACAATTCCAATCCATGTGTTAGAAGGACCATCGCATATTAGAATTTTTTGATCAAAAACCAACATTTTGTCATAACCTTTCGAAATATTTATCAATTTTCATAATTTTTGGAGTGAAAGACTCTTTTTTAAAAAGGCTTCGAACAACTTTGACACCCGAAAGAAATAATTTGAATTGAGCTCAAAAACTTCAAAAGAAACTCTTGCCCCACTCGAACTTTTGCCCCACTCTACTCTATGCGATGATCCTTCCAACGCATGGAATGGAATTGTAATGAAATCGAATTCGATATTTTATTTTGGGGCGTTTTTGGGGCGCCTGGTTGCCCCAAGGGAAATGGTCAAGGGTTGATCTTTCCTCGGAAAGATAACGGGAAGGGGTTGGTCTTTCGTAGGAGAAAGATGACGGGTTTTCACTACTATAACGTTTATTACTATCTTGACCCTTTGCCAGGTCGAAATGGACTGTATGCCAGTGCTCTGGAAGGGTGCCGTTTTTAAAGGGCAAGAAGGTTGTTTGGAACCTTCCAGAACACTGATGTTGCTGTGGTGATTGCTCCATATACAATGTCTTATATACAATAGATGATACATGTTTTTGGTAGATTGCTGTGATGCATTTGGTGGACTCGATGACAGATGAATTGTTACTCGTCACGTGGTCTCCGGAGCGCTTTGGGCGCGAACAGGCGTAACTAGGTATATTTTGAAAAAGCTTTAGCATGTATAACTTTTTGCAAAAAAGATTTGGAAATCATATTTTACACATAGTGGGGCAAAAGTTCGAATTGTGGGGCAAAAGTTCGAGTCCTGCGGCAACTTCAGGTATAAACCTAAAATTGTGTAAAATGTACATATTATCTCTAAAAATGATGGAACTAGTGAGAAAATTCGATCAAAGTTGAAAAAAAAAGTTGTTTTATCTGAATTTGGCGGAAAACTACTAATTTTTGGTGTAGTAAATTTAACCCTGATTTGGGTAAAATCCAAATCGAACTTTAATGTGTATTCCAGTTCCAACATCAAATATTAATTGGTTTTAGGTATTCCTATTACCAAAGTTTCAAAAAAGTGTGCTACGGTTAGCGGAATTCCACAAATACAAGATTCGAACTTTTGCCCCAGTGGTGGGGTAAGAGTTCGAATAAGACACACACATACAAAAAGTGTTGTAACTCAAAATTGAAAAGACATTTGGCATAACTTTGTTCAGCTAAATTTTAACTCATGGATGGTAGAATCACCACAAGGTATTAACTTATTTTTATCTGCTTCGATTTTTTGAGAAAAATTGAATTTTCAACTAGGGTCGAACTTTTGCCCCACCTTACTCTACTAGATTTTTACATCTTAGGTATTTTTTTATTTATATATATATGCATTAGATCCACTTAGATTCAGACTAGTTTCTTCTTACTATATATTTCTCTTGAGCTCTGGTTATGCATTTGCGTCTTCGTCGAAGATCATTTGCACATTTGCTACTAGCGTTGTCTAGTGGCAGAAAACCGAACCAAATGAATGCTCTTTAAGTAATCAGGAATCAGGATCCTGAAACATAGGGTAATTTTCCAATTGTTGCATGGCTAAAAAATCGCCAATTGTTGTACACCTCATAAGAATAACATGGAGTGTGCAACAATGGGCGAGTTTTTAGCTGTGCAACAATTGGAAAATTACCCTATAGGATGGGCTGGGCATTTTGTCAGACTTACGTTTGTCTTTGATATCACAAAAACCACCAACATATGTAACACTAACGACAATGTAATTTCATATATTTCAGGACCCTCAGTACTTGGAATATTGAATAAGGTTATTTGATTCGAATTCGACCATTAAGCAGCAATAGAGCGCACACAAATTTTGAGTTTCACATATATAAGGTTCATTATTATTAACATCCCAAGTAACAATTTCATTGCTGATTAGGTTTGTTTGATTTTTATTAGGGTTTTATTACAGCAATAATTAAAACTCACAGTTTTATGGCTGCTTTTATGAAAACCATTGATAAAATGTTTTATAGTATACTTGAAGATATCCATAAAGAAAGATTTTAAGAGTAAACAAAACTTTCCGATTTGTAAACCTTCTGGTAATCATTATTACCACAATAAAACTTCTAAAACTCTCAACAGATGGCGATCCGTTCGATTAGTAACGACATCTGTCGGTGGAAAAGCAGAACTACGACATTTCTAGGTTTATAAGGGTCATCATAACAGTAAACTTGCTTTCGTTTTATTTTCGCTTATTATGGTTGTCACCATATTGAAGAATTAGCTAACGTGAATGGAAAATAGTTAATTTTGCTCAAATTAGCAATTTATTGATAGTTTGCCACCATTTCCATAACATGCTCACATAAATAAACTCTCTCTGCTGAGTTTTCTTGTGATGCGAGATAGTTTTACTAAATGAACGAATTGATTTATTTCATTCCAAGATGATAATATTCACTATTTTTGAAGCGCATTAATGTTATGATTCTACCACCCCAATATTCACGGTAAAATTGAATGCGCATAAGCCTACCAACACAATAACAACTAAAATATCACTTTTAAATGATCGCTTCTACTTACGAATGATGTATCGTCCTGAACTTTACGTGCCATCGAAGAAGCTTCTCTGCATTTTTAGCTGTCATAGTTTTTGTTGAAAAAAAAAAAAACAACAACAATCGAGAATGGGAAATTTTCCAACTAGGTTTTTAAACGGTTTCATTGCTACTCTTAATGCGGTTTGCAAAACCTCTCCGAGAGTGGTCCACTTAGCCGGAAGATGCTCTTAAAGAGGTTATCAAGAGGTTTTGATGTATAAATCAGTTTTATTGCGAGTTTTATAAAATTGGTTATGAAGATCTCTTGTAGAGTCGAACAAAACTTAAAATGTTACTTGGGATACATAGGTATACGGCATTTTCGGCAAAGCTGTTTGGTAGATAATGGTTATGTTTGGTTCGATTTTCTGCCACTAGGTGGTGCTAGATGCAAATTATCAAAAGCATGTAAATTTTAATTATTAGGTAGACATAAAGCACAACAAACATTCTCAAATTTTAAAAGCATTTCAGAAGATTCCAGCGGAATTTTAGGCGACTGAACAGGTTCTCAGATTAGGGGGATTAGGGGCATAATGGACACCCGGGGCGAAATGAACACCCCTGTTTTTGCCGAAACCGTTGACTTTTATGTAAATTTTTTAATGCATAAGTGTAAAGGAACAAGTCATTGTTCTATTTTTCAAAAATACCATTTATATTCCTTTAAAATAACCAAAATATCATTGAAATTGAAGTATGTTTTTCATATGGTGGATTTCTTATAATTTCGAAGCAGCAGCAAATAAGGTATTACGAGTGATTGAGTGTGTCCACCATACAAACAAGTGAATTGTTATCTTATCTATATGTATACGTAGATTTAGCAATGGGTGAAGTATTATATTTTTGATCAGAACACACTGAAAATAGCAATTTCAATGTTGTAGTCTATTCGGGGCGAAATGAACACTGGCAATTATGAATGGATGTACGCGCGTTGCATACTGTTAGGCGTTTTAGAGAGTTTGAAAAAATTTCAAACCGATTTTTTTAGCCCAAAATTTATTTAATTAACTTTGAAGTTATGTAAACCCGTCTAAGATGGAGTATTATATCTGTGGTATTGATCTCCGTTGGCAAATTACTTAACTGGTCGATATTCTCAAAGATACAGCACAAAATATGCAGGGGTGTCCATTATGCCCCGACGGGTGTCCATTTCGCCCCGTACCTTTGCTGCCAGCCCCAAAAAACACACGGTTTTCAATTCATTATTTCTTCACAATAATGACATTCTACCAGCTGTAAATGATTGAAATACGTAGGAAACAAGTTTAAATTGTAAGCCAACTGATAATATGTTAAGTTTTTGTCTGTTATACAGGCCTAACATACTCATTTGCTTAGGGTGTCCATTATGCCCCTAATACCCCTACTTAACACTTATTACTACAACTGTTCTAAACACCACCAAATAACATTTAAATAACGTTACTTTAATGAAAGTACCTAAAAACATTTTTCCTTAATTGATTCTACCTAAATGGAGGCCCCAGTGTAGTCCTTCAGGCACTTTAGTCTTACTCAGCCAACTTAGTACGAATCTTGTGGAATGTGAATTCAAACTACTCTAACATCACATCAACCTCATCACAAGTGCGTGTCACTTGGCCTAATTTCGCCACCAGTAGGGATAAATTGAACGTCGTTTACCCGGTCAACTAGACGTCTTTAGCCGGCCAACTACTGGTTGAAAGTTGACCCGGCCAATTTGAATGTTGTGCTAACGGTAAGGCTACTATCTGCCTGTCTGCCTGAAGTTGAAGTGAAAGCTACAGACTATCATGTATCGGTGCATTATCGTGGTACCTAACTATGTACGACGCTAGTCGCTGGTGGAATCTCTATCTTCGATGAAGACAGTATCCACGCCATCAACTCGGTTTTATTTTACCACAGGATTTCACAGCGAAGTGGACCGTGGCTTTTCAACCGATGAACAGTGGATAGCTAGCTCTCATCGTCATCTCTAATATGTTCTTCTCACATGCAGATTGCTGCGCAAACACAAGGATGGACGTTGCATAGCAAAAGAGAATAGAACTTCGCATGCAGTTCAAAGATTAATAAGTTAAAGTTGATGTGTTAGCCATTGCTCAAATGCATCGCTGTGCAGCAAAACTATCAAATTTCTTATTTTACATTCAAGCTCGTTGATATTTGCATACTCGCAGCAAAGGATTATTTCCATGATTCCAAGCACTTTCTAAACTTGGTACAATAAAGATTATACAGAGTGTTTTATTTAATAGCATACCACTTTTTCTGCTGCCCAGTGTAGCTTCCTTCGAATTGTGGTATGTCAGGCTTGACATACAAGTGTGACCTCCCCCGGGGGTGAGACTTCAATTACTTCAATGACACTCTCATAATGGACTTGGCGCTGCTAGTGAGGGACATGCTGAACGTCACATCCAGATATGGCTGTTTAACTTTGTTATCAGTGCACCACCACCGTGGCGAACGTCAAGCAACGCACCGCCATTGCTGCATATTGCGGAGGGAGCACAAAAGTGACAGGACCGCGATTATCGTACCCATAAATTGTATCGTTTGCCGCAGTAGTGTCGTAGATCTTCGTCATAGCACCGTAGTTCATCGCCATATAGCCGCCACGCCGCCGTGGTCCTTGGTTATTCCGCACAGGATGCATAGAGAAAGAGATAGGTTAATTTCATGCAGTGCACTCGACGCTTTTCATTGGGGCACTTGCTTTGATGATTGGTAACGATACGGAAGGCGACGAGTGCTTCTAGTCCGAGCCTGCAAAATATATCATGCGATGTGTGCAAGGACTATGCTCGTTGTGCGTTTCAGAAGATGGGACTGTTTGCTGGCTGCGGAAAACATGAACGATAATTTTCTGTGAAATTCATCTTGATGCTTTCCAATGAGTTTGTTGTTTAAAAGGATCAATTCCAATTATTGAAGCACAATCCTGATGAATAATAAGATTCACTTTTTCAGCCAGTACCAGTGGTGTCATCTAGAATACTCCAAGTTAATTATAGAATAACCAGCTCCTTCAGTTAAAAAAAAATCAACTCCCAGTATGAGAGTCACCTTCTTAACCATTTGAAGCCGGATTTTTGCGTTATTATAGTTTTTTTTTCTATGTATTTCTGTGGTTTCGGTGCTCAACAGCATATAAAGAATAGAAAATGATGCAGAATAATTTTTCTGCATATCCTAGGTCATCCAAATCTGTTCTTGAGTTTAGATCCTAAAGTCTACAGGTGTAATGGTAACTTCTTTCATTATACAAAGCTACGATTTGTACTCTATCATGTCCAGTAAGTTTTCTGAAAGTTCGATAGACAGTATCAGATAACCTAGGTCACCCAAACTGTTCTTGAGTTCAGATCCTAAAGTCTACGGGTATAACAGTAACTTTTTTCATTGTAAAAAGCAACGATATATAATCTCTCATGTCCGGTATAACTTCTGAATGTTCAATGGACATCACCGGGTTCGCTGGGGTTATCCAAACTTTTACGATGTTTAAAACCTAGCATCTACAGTAGGACAGTTCAGATTCCCAACATGTACAAAACTCAAAGCTCCCATATGTTCATCACGATCCTTGGTGCAAAACTAGAGTCCTGTCAAATTTTCAGCCATTTCGGTGGTGATTTAATGGTGGCCCAATTGCAAAATAGGTTTGTATGGGAATTACTATGGAGAATTTTCTTAAGAAGTTCTCCGCGTTGTAGAGCATTCACACATGGATAAAGTCATAGGGTCAAAGTCAAATTGAATTCTTCAGATCTCAATGATGAATGTTGACGAATACCGGAACTCATTTCGACACACGAGACAGAAGTTATAAAACAATAATTCCTTGAGGAAGACACAAACCCCGGGTCGAAACGTCGGGCAAATAAAGAACGTCATTTGTTCAATAAATGACTGCGTAGCCGAACATAGTTAAGAACGCTGTTACTTTCGTACGATTGGGAAAAGGAAAAAAGTTTGGAATAGAAAACCCTCAAACATTTTTTTTTTGCTTGTTTTGAAAATTCATGAATAAATAAAAATTTGGGAAAAAAGTTAAAAGCATTCGACCGTCCTATGTTACTTGGCAAGATTAACCATTCGAGCTCAAATTTGTACCAATGATGCAAATATAATAGCTTGACAAACAGTCAAAATTTGAGAATTTTTGATGTCCTACGAAAAGTTACGGCATGTTGAACTTTTTTATGAGAGAAAAAAAATTGTCTATCCCAAACATTTTGGCCATCCCCTGTATATGACATCTAACCATGGATGACATTCAAACAGATTTATCTGTATTATACAGATTTTCGAGCATTCGTACAGATTTGATATACAGGTTGCTGTTTCCCTACTTATTAAATAATAAATAATTATTAATCAATTAATAGTAGAATGGGATATAGATTTTATAAAGAGATATTTTTCAAAAAAATATTTAGAATCTCTGCATCTAACAAAGATCCACCATGAATATGACTCTCAGTTATTTTTTCTTTGAGTTTTTCAACTATACTGAAACATTTTCGAAAACATCATTTCAATCCAACAAAGCATTTTCAAGTTATAGTTTTTTAAGAAGATTTTTTATACACTTTTTTCCAAAGTTAGGTGAGGAAAATGGTTATGTGTAAACGATCCACGAAATCCAGAGCATGAAAAAATCCTTTGAAAGACAGGCTTGTTAGAATCCCAAAATGGCTGCCACAATGGCCAACTCTTGCACCTACTCACGATTTTAGGCGCACAAATCTAATTGAAAACAAAACCAACGCACATTTTTACCAACGCAGCTTTTCAGAAGTGAGCAAGAACAAAATAAACAATAACATCGTAGTTTCAAGTTTGCTTCTTGAAATTTGTGCATTTGAAATTCTGGCGCACTGTTGAACCGGGATTCCAAGACGTTTGCCCTTAAAACGTGCTTTGGGAAGAAATTCTCTAAAAATGAGCCTCTTTAATTTCAGGAAAAAAAATCACCTTTGTCCAATAACTTGTTACTCAAAAGTTCATTGAACATTCCATGTGAGTTCGTTCAGAAACTTGCCCAGAAATTGCTTTATAAATTCCTCTACATAATTCAAATTAAGCTTCTCAAGGGATTTTTATTTGAAAATTCGTCAGATCTACCAAAATTTTCTACATTTTGTAGGAAATCTTTCAAAAATGTCTCCACAGGTTCCTTCAGAAATTTCCGCAGCGATTTCTCCTTAAAATATCCCACGGATTCTTTTAGAAATTCCTCATAAAATTCCTTTAGGGATTCTAAAATTGTAAACTCTACCAGTGTTTGCATTATAAAACCTTTCAAGGACCTACTTAGAAATTCCTCCCAACTGTCATTTAAAAATTGTTCTAGATATTCTTTGAGAAAATTCTCCATTCTCCAATTCCATTATAGAATATTTAAGGTATTTCCTTTAGGAATTCCTCAAGAAATATCTACAAGAACTTATTTGTAAAATGTTCCAGGTATTGCTTTGGAAAATAATTCATGAATTTCTTTACAAAAACCTCTACGGTTTTCTTTAACCCTAAAAGGGATACCTGGGGTCCATTGGACCCCAGGCGCCTTTAGAGCTCGTCTTTGATGGAACACACTCAGCGAGGTGACGAAACTGAGGCCATGAAGGTATCCCTTTTAGGGTTAAGGAAGTCTTCCACGGATCCCTTCAGGAATACTCTCGATTTTTTCAATAATGTGTTGCAAGGAAATTCGTTCTTTTTTTATTCAGACATTCCCTATACTTGCTTTAGAAATTTTTCCAAGGATTCCTTTATAAAACCATCCATTGACCTTTACTGAAATTCCTCCAAGGATTCCTGCGTAAGTCCTTCCAGGGGTTCTATTGGAAAATCTTCCATGGATTCCTTCAAAAATTTTGCTTTTAGAAATTCTGATTTCCTTCAGAATTTTCTCCAAAAATCCTTTCAGGTTTCCGACTCCATCAGACTGATTTATAAGAAAATTTCTCCAAAATTTCTTCCTTAAATTCAGAATTACCTTCAAGAATTGCTTCGAAATTTCTATGAAAGATTTCCCCGGATTTTTTTCAAAGATTTCATTTGGAAAGTTTTCCTTGAACTCCATCCGAAATTAGTTCATGCATTCCTTTGGAAATTTCTCCTAGGAATCCTCCACGGTTTACTTTGGAAAGTACTCCACGAATGCCTACATATAATCCTTAAAGAATTCTTTCGGGAACTATTTTCTTGGAGGAATCCTCCAGAGATTCTTTAACAAAGTTCTTCAAAGATTTCTTCAGATATTCTATTTAAAATTTCTTCAGAAATGTTGCCAAAAGTTCCTTTGTCAAATCTTCTAGAAATAATTTAAGAAAAGTCTCCAGAAAATCCTTTACAATTTAAAAGAAAAGTCTCCCATGTATTCCTTCAAAAAATCCTTCAGGGATTCCTTCAGAAAATCATCTTCTTCTTCTTCTTTATGGCTCTACGTCCCCACTGGGACTTGGCCTGCCTCTCTTCAACTTAGTGTTCTTTGAGCACTTCCACAGTTATTAATTGAAGGGCTTTCTTTGCCTGCCAATGCATGAATTTGTATATTGTGAGGCAAGTTCAATAATACACTATGCCCAGGGAGTCGAGAAAATTTTCCCGACCGGAACGGGAATCGAACCCGCCGTCTCCGGATTGGCGATCCATAGCCTTAACCACTAGGCTAATTAGAGACCCCAGAAAATCATATGATTACTTTGGAAAACCCTCCAAGAATTTCTCAAAATTTCTTCCAAGGATTCTTTTGGAAGTTCCTTCAGCAGTATTTTAACAATTTCCACCAGGAAATCCTTCGAAAATTTTCACAGGCATTCCGTAACGAATTCCTGCAAGGATTCCTTCGCGAATTTCTTCACGAATTTCCATTTGATATTCCTAGCATAGCATAGCATAGCATAGCATGAACACTTGCACAAATCTTGGGTGGAGTTGCAAAGTTGAATATATCCATTGACATTGTTGATGTCGCTACTATCTTTAATGTCATAGACCCACTCAACTTCACACACCTGGCCAAGTCCTTGCAAGCATTAATTTATTGATCCATTCATCAACTTAGAAAGAGCCCAGAACTGAAGCAGCTTCCAATAGATGAACGGATGTTGAAAATAGCGAATTTTCAATTTATAAGTAGTTATGTACAAATAATGTAATCAGAAAGATCTCACCCAGTTCCATCGTAGCGTAGTCCACTGACTCTGGCGAGGCTGACGAGAGATGATGAAAGTAGCGCATTTACTGCAGACACCACCTTTTCGCGATACCCGATGCAATTTTTTCTCTAAATATCCGCAAAAAGGATGGACCGAGACGAAGAACGACGATCAAGAATCAAGATCCCGGACACTGCCACAACCCACACTATATCTATGGCCAGTCAGTATCCGACACAAAGTCCAATCTTTCGACACCGACATACACTTGTTCCTCCTTACACAATGTTCCCGAAAGACTCCCATAAGAACACGTCTAGATTCGTCGCGGAAATGCCTTTTTCACTAATCTTTTCTTTAAAAAACCCCGACAGGGACGTTGCACAATTTTCTCGAAAGGTTTTGTCTTCGTTATTTCAATTGCTTTTTGTGTGTTCCACGGGGAAAGCACCGCATGCAGCACATCACTGTTTTTCGATTGCCCTTTTCTCCTTGGTGTACGACGGGTGATCTGTCCAGAATATTTTCACAATCTCACAAATTATCACTTTTTTCGACCGCGCTCTCCCCGCGGCCGCACTTGGACCACTCCCGCTGGGGTCCGGTTTGGCACGCCGGAAGGCAACACTGACAATACTTTGGTTATACTTTAGAATAATCTTTAGTCAAATCACAAATCAATCGGTCGAATCGAAATTAGGCGAACACGAAAATACTGACAGCCAAATTTTTCCACACGTCCGCGCGCGTTCGTGGGCTGCTGCGATCTCACGAATTTCCATTTGATATTCCTGTACAAATATCTTCAGCCTTCAGAGTTTCTTGTAAGATTTCTTTTAGTGGTTGCAGCAGGGATTCGTACAAATTTTTATACACAGTTGACTTAGGAGTGCCTCCGCGTATTACACAATGCATATTCTCAGAAATTGCTCCAAGTTTTTTTTAAGGATAACTCTTGGAATTTCAGGAGTTAAGATACGAAACGTAGTCAGTGAATTTGAGGCAAATTTGCTGTCCACCTAAAATAATTTCCCTTCCTTGACTTGATAAAAACAATTAAGCTAGTGCAAAATCAATTGAATTTTTTATACATATCACTATGAATGAAAGAACCTTGTATTTGAAGGCAATTTTAGTTGCAAAGTATGCTATTCCATCTGCAAATAGTAATAATGGAACGAAATTTCTTTCAAAATTTAAATCGTTAAATTTAAATTGTTGAAAGGTTTAGAATGAAGTGATTGTCAGCACTGAATTGTCATCATTGACGAAATCGAACGACAAAATAACAAGGTAGGTGAATTTTAGTTGTCACATACTATCCTAATTCAGAAATATCTCCAAAAATATTTGCTAGAAATATCTATAACAAATTCTTACTGACTCTGAGGAAGATTACAAGTGGTATTTAGTCAAGTGATTTATCGATCACGAAACCCCGCCAAAGTGCCAAAGTGTTAGCACCACGTGATCGGAGATAATCCCATACCCCGTCGTTCCGGTATTGGTGCTGGAATCCCCTATTTCCGGTCTGATTGTCTGCAGTATTCCAACAAGCACGTGCTGGAATCCCAAAAGTGTCGTTCGGAGCATCCTCCATCGTCGAAAGCGTCAGTCAGTGCCAGTGGTTCCCAACTAGTATTTTCAAATAAATTTGCTAGTAAATTAAAACTAAATCTCGTGATTCGCGTTCTTTTCTTGCATGCATAAGCTTAAAGAACAGGTGAGTTTTCCTTAGTGCGGTCCTAAGTTGACCCTGAGATCGAATAGAGATGAGCTGGCCTAGGGCGTGCGGACGCCCATGCCACAGGCGCGTGGGCGTCATTGGAAGTTACAATTGTTTGAGTTACACATATGTTTTAGATTTTTTTTTCGATACTACATAAACATTTTGTTTATCCTTTTTCTGAGAAAACATGCCTCTCTACAAAGTGCGTTTCGCTTCCTCCTCACTTTATGAGGAAAATGATAACTCGGTATGTTTCATGATTGCTGGTGCATTCAATATTATCTTATTCATACTTTCATTCATCAACCTTTCAAACGGGTACCCTCCACAATCTCATTCATTCTTATTCACTCATTCACACGACTTTAACCTATCTTACTACTACCTGTACATTAATAGGACTACGGAACCATAGACGCAATCGTCTAAAGGTGAAACTTAATCAATCGTCAATTAACCCTCTAATACCCAAATTTTTGATTTTGATCTGAATATCATTTTTCGTTATCTGGAATCGATTTAAATATGTTTTGAAAAATGATTCCTTTCAATTCTCGATTTTGTGAATTTCGGGTTTTGATTTTTCCAATTTTTATTTATGAACATCCCTACACTTTTATATTTTTCCTGGAAGCCTTTCTGGGATGCGCTTTTTTGAGACGAAATAATTGTCGAAATATTGTTATATTTTTTTTTTCAAGGAAAATTTCATGTTTCGTGTAATTTTTAAGAAATTATTTTAGAGTGTATTCAACTTCCTTAAACTACTTAACTATGATGAAATGATTAGGGAAAAATTTAAAATACGTTAATTGTAGCGATTTAATACAAAATAAACAATGACTTCAAAAAGCTGACTAAAACATCGATGATTTTAAAAATGTAAAAACGCCTAAAAAGACACCAAAATTATTTTGAGATATACAGAACAGTCCTAAATATCAGCTAAAATATTAAAAAAAAATGATTGCCAACAAAATACAAAAATGCTCGAACTATACCCCGCCTAAAGGCGATAATAAGAGGTGTTGGGGAGTGAGACATCTAAATATCTTAGAATTCGCTCTATAAAATCTACCGATTTGTATCACCCCAGCATCCCCAATGAGAAGAACTAATTCGTTCTCTCTCTATATGTATAATGACACGGAAAGGGCTATTTTAGCCAGAGTATCGCAACTCTCGTCAGTAGGCAAGGCGCCAAGACGGAGTAGGACAGTTCAATCAATGTTTTACGTGTTAAGTATTACCTGTATGTAGATAGCATTACGTAATAAAATGTGTAAATAGCTATTTAGTGATTCGTGTAAATAAATGGACCTTAAATGTTATTTGTATAAGCTGTGAACCAAAAATAAATGAATCATGATGTGAAGGATGTGTAACAGAAGGACAATTGCCGAAGTAACATTCCCCAACTCTCGATGGAAGGCAGTAAAGGCTGCGATCTACCCAGTCCGTTTAGAAATCCGTAATATACATGTTGGGCCTTGAACATCGTCCACAACCGAAGGAATCGACAGGCCAAGGCTCCAACAAGAGGGTTAAGTTAGAAAGAAGGTTTATCCATTTTTTTGTTTACGCCGAGAAATATAATTGGTTTCAATAAACTTAAAATCTGTACTCGATTTGAACTCATGGGCTCATGCGTGAGATGTGGGCTGATATCTAAGTTCGAAAAATCAGAAAAATCTATCAAACAAATGACTATTGTTCAATTTTTGTTTGGTTTTATTCATCAACAGCACATGAACGTTTTATATTTAAAGGAAAATTGTGAAAATTCTGTTGTTTTTTTCATGGGAATCGTGACACGGTTTTCCAACATACTGCTGCACATTGGAGTAAATCATATCGAAACCTGATCATAAGTGGAAAAACTCAAAATGAATCAATTGGGTTTTCCGTTGTGTTTTGGTCCAGTGTAGTTTTCATGTAATCGTTTGACAGCTAAGCACATTTCTATAGGTCCTAAGTGCAGATGAGAGGCTCTCTTTAAGTCTCGTCTCTTTCGTTTATAATATGCTTGCATTTATAAATTTTGATTTACTTCTTGCGTCGGAAGGTAAATAAAACAATCCTTTTTCGATATACACATCACAAATTGACAAAATGTCCACTGTGACATAGTAATAATTTGAAGAGAATCGGAACAAAGAGAGCTTCTCTTTTGCAGATTGGACCTTTAGATATGATTGTCGCCAAATGCATTGTTTACGCTTATCAGGGGAGGTATAGTGAAGCTGAGTTTTACCCGTTCTCTTTGATATTCTGATGATACACTCACAGCGCGTGCAAGTTTTGACCGTACAAAGTGAATAAAATTGATTTTCCATTAATTCAACGATGCAATTTGTTAAAGAAGGTTAAACCCAAACAAATTGACGTTAAGTTTTCCATACAATATATGAAAAATAATAAAAAAAATATTTGATGGAATCCTTTACTGCACAGTCAAAATAAAATAAGTTGATTTTCCGTTTAAAGTCGGTCTACTGGTTCAAAAGCTGTGATTTGTTGAAAAAAAATAGTGCTGAAAAAAACGGCCCTAATTATTTTCGATAAATTACAAAACCACCAAGCATCATGTTCGGAGACACACTAGTTCGATTTTCTTTGAAATAGTTGTATTATTTAAAAAAAATCTTGATGAAGTCGGTTAGATTAGATGTTTCTCACTGCTAGGTGAATTTATTGTTATAAAATTCATTGAAAACTATGAAATACCTTTCATTACTAATTTGGGTTCAATATGGGTTGCGAAAATGACGTCAAAATAATTTTGATCAGTTTTGATGTATTAGGTGCTCCACTGTGTGCTGTTTCAGATGCTTGCTCTTATTTGTTTATTTTCAAATGATCACTGAGACATTGGATCCTGAAGATTTTTATTATGAATTTGTTAAAGGAGTTTTTTTTTTTTTTTGAGGATTATCCATGAATGTCTTCGCCACCGGTTTTCGGCTGACGGCTAATTAGTAAAGAGTTTTGTATGGATTTCGCAGGTTTGAGATGAGCTGCATGCCAAATTTCTAGATATTTTCCATTCGAATCTTCGATCTCGTATGATGTAACAACCTGCATTTGTTGCGAAAACTCAGCCAATGTGACATAGGTTTATCCCAAATTGAACTGAATAGGACATGGATCGTACGCGATATATTCGGCGACTTTTGAGCTTTGATTTGCGATTTTCGATTTCCATACACAGTTAGTAATTTTCAAACAAAATTTCGAAAAAAAGGTTTTTGAAAAGCGAACAAATTTGAGTGAAAAAATGGCGTAAATTCAAGGAAATCATTTAAAAAATCATTCAAAATAAAATCAAGTAAAAGTAAGTCACGGAGGAAAGAATTTATATTATAGTATGGTAAAAAAAAGAGCAATAACACAACTACCTACGTGCTCGAGAATACTCCCAACAAATAGCCAACAAATAGAGTGAGCCAATTCCGGTTTGCACAAGTTTCCAGCAGAAGCATATTAGTAGTTATTCATGAAGTTTACACGAGCGAAATCCTCACCACAGCTGGTGTGCAAAAGGCATTAGCTCGAGCAAGAGTTGTTCGGAGGAGGATGTTCGTTGTTCAATAATTCAGGACGGATAGTTCACCATCTCACACTATGGGTAAGCAAATATTATGATTCATGGATAGTCCACTGGCTTCTCAATTTCCCCCAGCATGGCCATTGTTCCACAACCAGTGCAAGTGGATTCGAAAACTTCGAAACCGAATAGGGTAAGTGTACCAATTATGGCACTACCTAAGCAAAACTATTTGTATAAAAATAACAAGAAGACCAAAGAATGTCACCAATATGTTAAAAGATAGCTGAGCTAGAATACTTTACAGGAAAAATATAGAAACGGACCCAAAACTACTTTTAGTATTTATTAAAGCGTGTGCCAATGATAGGAACCCTGTACCAGTTATGGCTACATTTGTTAACTTCGGTTCCTTTTCGCACTATTTGCATGCATTCCTTATGGGATTAGCCATAACTGGTACACTATGGCGAAAAAGGGTGCAAGGAAGCCGAAATTTTAAGGAAAATGATTTAATCCTACCATAATTTGAGCAAAATGTGGAGTTCAAATGAGTGCAACCATATTTCGTGAACGTGATCTGTTGTCCATATTTTTTTCCTTGTTGATTTACATCGTTAAAGGGTGAAAATCAACTATGGCGAATAATTGGTACTATAGCCATAATTGGAGCACTTACCCTACCTACTCACCGCAACCACCAGTCAACAGTATAGGTACCAGTGGTAACACAGAAGGAAATGAGAAAACCTCAGAAAGAAATGCATTATAATTTATTCATGCTACAATTGAGAGCAGCATGAAGTGATGGAGTGCAGAATGTTCGCATAGAAGATGCGCGTTGAAATCACTGCATATAGTCTGAATTACGTGAAGGTTTGATCTGTTATGTAAGCTTTTGGCGTAGTCAAAAGCAAACTGATTAAAAAAATACCTCCCCGACTAAATACGTGATTTATCGACGGCCAGTCAGTGGTTTAAGTCTAAATGTTAAAAAAATAGAATGAATTCAACACAAAATGGAAACCCTCAATTGTTGCAAGCATAATAGATAGTGCAGAACTGCTAAACGACTACGAAGTGCTCAACTTATCAATTTCACAGTTTATGTACATTACATAAAACCATCACAAATATATTCAAAGGCAAAATAATTTTTCATTTTTATTATCGCATGTAACAGAAACAAAAACATGGACGATGAAAGAAGTTGTTCGGAGAGCCTTTGAAGTCTTCGAACGAAAAGTGCTGCGAACAATACTCGACGGTAAACTGGGCTGCAAAACGGTGAGTCAATAAGGAGAGCGTTCAACATAGCTCTGGTCCTCACACGTTCCTACCTCATGCTTCCACGGCTCAAGGGATGACAAAGACCGCCAGCTAAAACTTGTGTGCTTAGCTGGTAGTGCAGCCTGGGCACTGTTGTCCTTCTGACTTCAGCTAGATTGAGGAGGCACGATGCGAGCGTCTGTTCACCAAGGAGGTGCGGCTCAAACAGCGTCTGTTCTGGTATCCAGTGGCTGAGTAAGAAACGCTGCACCACGCCCAGCTAGATCCAAGGTGGTAGCCCCATCAGCGTGATCGTCCCAGTGTTGGTTGGGACGTTAAACAGAACTGACACGATGGCCCTCCGGTGAGACAGGAGTGTTGGCGTAGGCCCAAGAAGCCACCCGTAAAATCCCCATTTCGAATAACATATGAGAAAATACGACTCGATACAATCGGCAATCCCGAGCAAAGTCTGATAGCAAATTGAAAACTAATTTTGTTGTTGTGATATTGCAAATTTTGATTACTCAAGTTGTTGTCGCTTTGGTCGTTTTAACGGTTGAACCATGAAAAATGAGAGCATAAAAATGTTCCTGTGACAGCAAATTGAAAACAATTTCTGCTATCGATGATAGCAAATTGATAACTGCTTTTGTTATCAGCGCAAGAAAAATGAAAAATCGTAAAATGTAGAGTTTTTCGGTTGATATCAAATTATAAATGCAAAAGTATAATTGCACTAATGATATATCCCTAGAATTACTTTACATAGTTTACTTAAAAGAGGTAAAACTATTCTAACACTAAACATTTGCATTAATGTAAAATGACAGCAAACTGAAAATACAATTTGTAATCAAATTGAGTAAAGATAAACTGATATCAAAATATGATATCAATTTGCTGCTGAATACAAAACATGTTTTCGATTTACTGTCATTTTGTTGTTGGACTTTGCTCGGGGTTGCAGGAACTTTGTTGGACTGGACAGAAAGTGTGGAAAAGCGGGCATCGAGAGGCTACCTTCTACCAAAGCTGTGGCACCACCAAGGAACTAGGAACAAGATTTATAGTGTTGGGCAAGATGCGACAACGTGTGATCGGGTGCCAGCCGATCAACGCAAGGATGTGCATGTTAAGAGTTAAGGGCCGTTTCTTCAACTACAGCATCGTCAACGTCCACTGCCCACACGAAAGGAGACCTCATGACGAGAAAGAAGCGTTCGCGCAGTTAGAGCAAATATACGATGGTTTTTTTATCTGTATTAACGAGATTTTTAGCCCTAGGCTAGTTCATCTCGGGACCCACGCTTGACTTCCCTTCCGAAGGAAGAACTCACATTTTGCGAGTTTGTCGGGAGTGGGATTCGATCCCAGGTCCTCGGCGTGATAGTCAAGTGGTCTAACCATCACACCAGGTCCGCTCCACAATATACGATGGTTGCTCGCCGCATGACGTGAAATTCGTTGTCGGTAACATGAACGCGGAGGTAGGAAGGGAGAAAATGTACAGACCGGTAATCGGGCGAAACTGCCTGCATGCCGTATCGAATGATAACGGCCAGCGATACGTAAACTTTGCAGCCTCCCGTGGTATGGCAGCCCGAAGTACCTTCTTCCCCCGCAAAGATATCCACAAAGCCACCTGGAGATCACCCGACCAACAAACAGAAAATCAAATCGACCACGTTCTAATCGACGGTAAATTCTTCTCGGATATAACCAATAGCGTGGTTCAAAAAATCGTTTTTGCTCCACACCGCTTATTCGATTCGTAGCCAGATTCTATGCCTTCTCCCAAAATTTGAGCTCATTTGGTTGAAAATTGAGACTGCACAAGCCCTTCAAAGTTTGTATGGGAATTACTATGGGAAAACGATGTTTTTTATTCAATCACCCGTAGTATTTTCCCAAGTGCCCTAGAGGTTTAGTTGACCCTTGGTACTCCAATGTAGTACCCGAGTGATCAATTTCACCCCGCTGATCAATTTGACCCCGGTTTACGGTACCGGTTTTTATACAAAATCGAAATCTTCGCTCATGATGGTTAAACTATTCGAAGGGCATCACTGCATTTTGCAGTGAAACATAGTAGCCATGATTTCAGTGTGCTATCTTTGGCGCCATGTGTTGCAATGTTGCCTGCTGGGAAGCTGGAGGATCACTGTTTAAGTTTGTTCAGTTGGATTCAAATCGATAACTAATTAATGAGGCGTCCGATTTGAATGCTGTCTTCGGCAAAGTAGTAGCTAATAGAGTAGCCTAGGAGTACCAAGGGTCAACTAACCCTCTAGGGCACTTGGGAAAATACTACGGGCGATTGAATGAAAAACATCGTTTTCCCATAGTAATTCCCATACAAACTTTGAAGGGCTTGTGCAGTCTCAATTTTCAACCAAATGAGCTCAAATTTTGGGAGAAGGCATAGAATCTGGCTACGAATCGAATAAGCGGTGTGGAGCAAAAACGATTTTTTGAACCACGCTAATAACCAATGTCCGCACATACCGCAGTGCAAATACAGATTCGGATCACTACTTAGCCGCTGTATGCATGCGCTCAAAACTTTCGACAGTTATCACCACGCGTCGAGGTCGAACGCCGCGGCTCAACATCGAGCAGCTGCGTAACGTAGAAGACTACGCGCAGCAGTTAGCAGTGGCTCTACCAACGGAAGAGCAGCTTGGCGCAGCTACACTTGAAGATGGCTGGAGGGACATCCGACCGCCATAAGTAGTACCTCGGCTACAGCACTAGGCTTCGCGACTCCGAATCACAGAAACGACTGGTAAGACGGCGAATGTGAACAGTTGAAAAACGAGAAGAATGCAGCATGGGCGAGAATGCTGCAACACCGTACGAGAGCGAATGAGGCACGCTACAGACAGGCGCGGAACAGGCAGAACTCAGTCTTCCAGATGAAGAACGGCATCGCTTAGCGATGGAAGAGCTGTTCCGCGTTAAACACACACGAAAGTTCTACGAGAAGCTGAACCGCTCGCGCAGAGGCTCACATGTGCCGAGATAATCACGAGCGAGCATGAGGTGGTCGAGAGGTGGCGACAGCATTACGATGAGCATCTCAATGGCAACGTTGCAAGCACCGAAGGTAGTGTGATAACAGATCTAGGAGAACGTGCGCAGGACGAAAGATTTCCAGCCCCTAACCTCCAAGAGATTGAAGAGGAGGTTAGCCGGTTGAAAAACAACAAAGCCGCTGGAGCAGATCAACTACCAAGCGAGCTACTAAAACAGAGCAACACTGGTGAGAGCACTACACTGGGTCATTACCAAGATTTGGGAGGAGCAAGAATTACTGGAGGAATGGATGGAAGGTATCGTGTGTCCCATCTACAAAAAGGGCGACAAGTTGGATTGCGGGAACTACCGCGCGATCAAACTACTGAGCGCTGCCTACAAGATACTCTCTCAAATTGTATGCCGCTGTCTATCACCGATTGCAAGACAGTTCGTGGGACAATATCAGACTGGATTTATGGGTGAACACGCTACAACGGACCAGATGTTCGCCATCCGCCAGGTGTTGCAGAAATGCCGCGAATACAACGTGCCTACACATCACTTGTTCATCGATTTCAAATCGGCGCATGATACAATCGATCATGAACAGCTATGGCAGATTATGCACGAATACGAATTCCCGGATAAACTGATACGATTGATCAAGACGACGATGGATCGAGTGATGTGCGTAGTTCGAGTATCAGGGACACTCTCGAGTCCCTTCGAATCTCGCAGAGGGTTACGGCAAGGTAATGGTCTTTCGTGCTTGCTGTTCAACATTGCTTTAAAGGGTGTAATAAAGAGAGCGGGGATAAACACGAGTGGGACGATTTTCACCAAGTCCGTTCAGCTACTTGGTTTCGCCGATGATATTGATATTATTGCTCGTAAATTTGAGACGTTGGCGGAAACGTACATCCGACTAAAGAGTGAAGCCAGGTGAATCGGATTAGTCATTAATGTATCGAAGACAGAGTACATGATGGCAAAGGGCTCCAGGGAGGATTCGCCGCCCCCGCCATCCCGAATTTCTATCGACGGTGATGATATCGAGGCGGTTGAAGAATTCGTGTACTTGGGCTCACTGGTGACCGCCGACAACGACACCAGCAAAGAAATTCAGAGACGCATTGTGGCAGAAAATCGAGCTTACTTTGGACTCCGCAGAACTCTACGATCGAGCAAAGTTCGCCGTCACACGAAGTTAACCATCTACAAAACGCTGATTAGACCGGCACGAAACATGGACCCTTCGTGCACAAGACCAACGCGCCCTTGAAGTTTTCGAATGGAAGGTGTTGCGTACCATCTACGGCAGAGTTCAGATGGAAGACGGGACTTGGAGAAGGCGAATGAATCACGAACTGTATCAGCTGCTGAGAGAACCAACCATTGTCCATACCGCGAAAATCGCGAGGCTACGGTGGACGGGTCACGTCATCAGGATGTCGGATAGCAACCCGCCTAAAATGGTTCTCGAGAGTCATCCGACCGGTACAAGAAGACGTGGTGCGCAGCGAGCTAGGTGGGTCGACCAAGTGAAGAGCGATCTGCGGACCCTACGCAGAGTGCGGAACTGGAGACAAACAGCCATGAACCGAGTGGAATGGAGACGGCTACTATGTAAAGCAAAGGCCACCCAGGCCTTAGCCTGATCGGTAGGTTAATAAACTGGAGGATGGCATTTGGCGGCGTCGCATGAACTACGAATTTTACCAAGTATATGAAGAGATGGATATATAGTGAAGCAAACAAAACACGACAGGCTACGGTGGACTGGGCATGTAGCTCGTGTGCCGGAAGAACGACAAACTAAAATCATATTCAGCAAAGAGCCAGGAAGGGGTCGCCGGGGACCCTTTTAGTGGAAAACCGTGCTCACGTTGCCTTTTTGCAGTTCAGGAGGACCTAAGGACGTTCAGGGCAACTGGAAGTGATTGGCCCAGAACCAAGACCAGTGGAGGCGGATACTTCATTCGGCGTAGACTCACCGCTATGAGTTGTAGCCCATCAAGTATCAAGTAAGTAGACCTTGTCATTTTTCTACGCCCACCATTGGATGAGCTACAAAAAAATCTACCGCCAAAACAATAAGCAATCTGAATACTTTTTTATTTTTTAGAACATTTCCTTAACCATTAGAAGTTTACAAAAATATAAAAATGTTTAGTTTTCTCATTGTCTTAGCGGTGGAAATTTACAAGACTTAGCTTTATCGATAGGGCTGAGCCAGATGACAGCTAGAAGAAAAAAATGTTCACGGCCCACGCTACTAGGGTCCGTGCATCACCAGCTGAATTAATTGTTACAATAAATAAATGCTCAACTTATGTTACTGAAGTGTAGATGTAAATCCGAGCCGAAATCTGACCCTTCTAAGTAGCCAAGCATCGTGTTGTTTTTCCGTCTGCTCTAACTTCATTGCTTTCCCATCCCTACGCGTCCTTGCGATAAAAAATGGCCCCATTAGAGAGCGATCGTTTGGGCTTTGGTCTGGATTTGCTTTGCTTTCATAACAATTCACAATGGTGCTTGATTATTTTCCCCGTCAAAATTACAATCATTATCCCCCAAACGAAGGAAGCAAATCCGGATGACAAGAGTGCGCTTTTCTTCAAGCCGACACACATCACAATCTTCCATACACACCGGAGGCAAATTTAATTAAATTCCACTCACACTCCCGGGGACGGACGGGTGCCAACTGTCCGGATGCCGTCCACCGTTGATTCCGGAAGAAGTGGTGAGGCCGCCTTTTGTTCCCACAACGCGCTGACGATGATGGTGGTGGTGGTGGTTCTGCTGGGCTTCATCATGCTACGAATGATCTCAATTTCAGAGGCCGACCGCATTCGCATTCCGTTTGGCCGCCGCCCTCCCACTCGGACCTGTGCGTCCACCAATCTGTGCCTGAAATGTCGGGTTGTTTGTTTGGAGAGCTGTCGGATTTGAAGCGAATATTAATGCCAAGCAGGAAACATTTAATTAAAAGGGTTTCCTCTGGCTCTTTTGGTGAGGAGCGTTAATTAGGGAATTTGCCGAGCAGGCGCAACAGCTTTGTTTCGAAACAATTATGCGGTTTTAGCTTTAAGGAAACTTGTTGTATAAACAGGCGATTCGAGCTTAAGCTTAGATGACTTGCTCGAATTGCGAGGAATGAGCTCATGATTTTGAGCTATGGACGTTGCCAGAGGAGGGCAGAGGCCGTGCCCTCCTGCCCCCGGCCATCATTGTTTTTCTTTTAACTCTCAAGTGATCTCGCTGTTGTAGTTTGTAGAACACGTTGAAAAATCTCGCTAGATGGCTAAACTTTCCGGATATGCCGGAACTGGTTCCGGGCGGGAAAGAGAAAGACTTTCTAGAACCATATGCTGCTATAGAGTGTAGTAGCACACATTTCAAGAATATTCACTGGTATACAATAAAAACAAACATCATCCTAAGAACAAAAAAACAGCACTTTCTTTATGACACCTTCAGAAATTCATCCAAGTTTATCTTCAGGAACTTCTTCAGGGATTCCTTCAGAAATTCCTCCAGGGAGTTTTTCAGGAATTTCTCCTACCTCAATTTCATGAACGGCTTGCGGGATTCCGACAGCGATTGTTTCAGGGTTTGTTCCGAGAAATGCTTCAGGAATTACTTCCACAATTGCTTCTGAGTAATTACAGATACTTCTGCAAGGATGCATCAACGAATTCCTCCAAGAATTTTCCAGCATGGATGTTTCCAGAGATTCCATAATGAATTCTTCTAGATATTTCACCAAACATTCCTCCGGGAATTTCTCCTGGAATATCTGAAGAGATTCTCCACCGATTGTTCCAGTGCTTTTTTGGACGATTACTTCAGGAATTTCTCCAAGGATTCCGATAGGAATTTCATCAGAGATCTTTTTGGGTATTTCTGCAGGTATTTCCTCAGCTCAGGGATTTCTTCATATATTCTCTCCCGAATTTTGCTAGAGATTGCTTTTATCTGGAATTGTTTGAAGTATTTCTGTAAGATTATTTCTACTATTTCTTCCAGGAATTTTTAACAGAGGCTAACAGATATTATTTTAAAATTTATCTCAGAAATCATTAATCATTTTGTTTGGAAAAAAATCCTCAAAAAGACCATGCTAAGATTTCTTCAATATTTCGTTCAGAAATTACTGCAAACCTGGATTCTTTCAGATTTTTTTTCCAGAGATTCCTACAGAAATTCTTCCATAAGTTCGCAAAATATAGCTCTTCTGGTATTTCTTAAGGAATATTTCATGGGATTGCTTCCGGGATTCCTCAATGGGTTTCTTCAGGAACTCCAAAAACATTCTTTGAGGAACAAATCCAGGAATTATTTTTAAAAAAGTCCTTCAAGAATTTTCCCAGAAACTCTTTTTAGTATTCCTTCAGAAATTTCTCTAGGACTTCTTCCAGGAAGTGTTTAGGGGTTTCCTTAGGGATTACTTTTGGGAATGCTTCCGGGATTCCTTCTGGCGTTTCTCCAGGAACTTCTCTAGGAATTTCATCGGGATATGCTACAGGGAATCCTCCAAAAGTTCCTCCTCGAACTCTTCATAGGATTCCTTCACAATTTATCTAAGAATTCTTTCTGCAATTTTTTCAGTACTTCCTCCTATGATAACTCCAGAAACTCCCCCTGGGAATCGTCAAGAATTCTTCCTGGGATTTCCTTGGGGGTTCCTCTCAGGTTTCCTCCAGGAATTTTTAAAGAGATTCCTACAGAAATTCCTCCAGGGATTTCTCCAGGAGTTCTTCCAGTAGCTCTATAGATTCGTCTGGGAGTTCGCCTAAAATTTCTCCAGGAATGTCTACATCGTTGGTATGTTCGACTGTTTTACGAAACTGTTTCGTGGTGGTTTGTCTGTCTTGACAAAAACAAAATAGAGGTAGCCGGGGTAATTTGGCCAATGGGGCAATTTGAGCACCACTGGTAAATCACCTAAAATCTAGTATTTTTTTTGCAAATTCACCTTACTGTAGCAAAAGCACCGCCGACTGGAATTTCTTATCGAAAGTTGGTTGATGTAGCCGTTCCGTCGTCTTCTTCACCGTCTGTTGGAGAAATACTCAGAAAACTAAAAGAAAAAGGCTTAATATTGGGACCTAATCACACACCCTGTGACGCCACAAAACCGCGCATCTAACCTTTCACAACTTTATAGTGTCGTTCTGAACATTTAACTACAAATACAGGGAGTGGTCAAAATTTTTGGGATAGGCAACTTTTTTGTTCTCTCACATTAAAGTTCAACATGCTGTAACATTTCATAGAGTTCATCAAAAATTCTCAAATTTCGACTGTTTGCCAACCTATTATATGTGCATTATTGGTACAAGTTTGAGCTCGATTGGTTAATTTTTCGCGAAGTTAGAACCGTTCTGGTAAAACACCATTTTTTAGACAACTAAATTTTTAGAGACGAACCAGTCAAGGGCTGAAAGTCTTTTTAATAAAGACAAATCAATCAATCAAAAACTAAATTTTGAACTGTCATATCACAGAAACCACAGACAAACAGATGTCTCACTCTACTCACTTCCCATCGTTTCCCTTTTTAACGGATTATTTAAATATTCCGTAGTTCGCAAATCGCTTGCTCATGGTGCTCGCATCGCTTTTGCTCCTGTTTGACATTTGCTCACTACCGCCATCTACTCAGTGGGTTTGCGTACTACAGCATAATTAGCATTGGGCGATTATGTTTGCGTGACGATTATTTTAATCGCATTTTGTTCCAAGTGATACGTCTGTTTATCTGTGCAGAAACCATTGAACCGAATTGAATGAAATTACCAAATGTGTTTTTCCGTTAATCGAATACGCCCTAATTTATCTTATTAGAGATGTTTTGAGAATAGAAGGAGAAAATCTCTGGATATCGAGACTAAAATTTAATGACATAGATGTAAAACAATTACAGTTTTCCGAAAAAAAAAAACCAAAATGTGTCAAACCGTGATAACTTTTTTCAACGTTAAAAAGTAGCTGTGTTTTGAAGACTTGTGAAGCATTTCGGTTCTAGGTTCGCGAAAGATTAACCAATCGGGCTAAAATTTGTGCCAATAATACACATATAATAGGTTGACAAACAGTCAAAGTTTGAGAATTTTTGATGTACTTTGTGAAAAGTTACAGCATGTTGAACTTTTTTGTGAGAGAAAAAAAAGTTGCCTATCTCAAACATTTTGGCCACCCCCAGTATTTACACATTAGTTTTTTTTTTGTTATTTTTGACAATTACTAACACTAACGTTTTTTTCTATAGACTGTTTCAGAAATTATAAATACACTAACGATTAACTGCCATTTCAATTTGAGAACAATATCCAAAATAGTTTCTTCTAGCTCTTATAGTAAACATGCTAACGAATCAAATAATACCAATTTTGTGGATGTTTCTGTCAAAAGTTAAAAAATAGGGCTCTTTAAACCAGATGATTAAAATTTGAAGTTGCACAAAGTGGTCAAAAATTGTAGCATAGTAGAAAAGAAAAAATCTCACAGATAGAATATTTAATTTCCAAACACATAAAAATTGCTGTATCGATAATAAAAGATATCTCTTGATTGGTAAGAGTATTTTTTACTGGAATATTTGATCAAGAACCACCATAACGGGCCTTCTCAATACAAATTTTTTGTTTCAAATTTCTCAACAACACCAGTAGCAACAAACGTTAAACAAACGAATGTCTTAATTACTGCTTACTGTATTCGTTTTTACGGTATGACAAGCTTTGCCATCTGAAAAATCGAATGAGTTGAAAAAATAAGTTTGTTTAGATTAAATGCGTTCAGGAAAGCTAAGAAACTGTTTGGTAGTTCTTATGTTACGTAGAAAACCTTAAAAAATAAGAAACATGATCTTCGAAAAAATGTTGTGGAAATGCCTTTATCGAATTCTCCCAAATTTTCATAAAGGCATTCCTCTGACAGTTTGTTGAAAACCGAATGTGATAAAAATGTATATAATTGTTGGTATTAAGTGATAAATAATCATGAAATCATTAAAAACACCCTTTGTGCAAATGCAAATTTGAAAAATTAAGTTATTTGTAAGAGAACTCGACAGTTCTTTAAAATATCAAGACAATTGAAATGAAGCATAAAAATATAGAGTACAATATGCTATACTCTGAAAGAGGTTGGTAAAAATCAGGCCAAACATGTCTAAAGGTCCTATCTGCAGAAGAGAGGCTCTCTTTGGTTTCCCTCTCTTTCGTTCATATCTCAGCTGTTTATTTGTATTATGACTGTCTCCTTGCATTGAACGATGGTCAAAACAATCGTCTTTTGATTTGTACTGCAAAAATAATTGAAAAGTGTACCATTACATTGCAATAATCGAAAGAGAAAGTGAACAAAGAGAGCCTCTCAAATGCAGATAGGACCTATTGAAATGTTTGGCCTGAAATCATTAGAACAGTTCATTTAATTTAATAAACAAAGTATATTTATAATTTCTGATACAGTCTATGCAAACATGGACCATAAGTACCGTAAACCGGGGTCAAATTGATCTCCAGGTCGAAATTGATCAGACGTATTTCAGTTAGATCAAGCATACTTTATATAGTTTCCCTTCAAGTATCGTGATGTAGGAATCCTATACTTAACGATTCATATAAAGAAACTGTTTAAAACATACTTTATCTAACGGAAAAATGTCTGATCAATTTCAACCCGAAGATCCATTTGACCCCGGTTTCCGGTAACATCTTTTGCTAGTCAATTTTGACTTCTACTAATGTTTTACTAATAATACTAATTTTGCCTAACAAAGAAATAAAACACAATTGTTACAATTTCAACTTTTACATGGTTCAAAGCTACACATGCGCACTTCTGGACTGTTCTGGGGCTGTTCATAAACCACGTAGACTTTTTGGGGATAAGAGGGGGGGAGGTTTGGCCGAAGTCTACGCTCCTTACAAAATTTCAAAATTTTTGTCTACGTGGTTTATGAACAGCCCTTCTAGAATCACCAGCAAAGAGAACTGGAGTGCATTGCACTCCATTGGTTTTAGTGACTGATTCGGGATAAAGGAGTATTAGGTTTATGATACAGGATATTTAGGATTTGTGATGAAGCCGGGGTCTCCAGTTAGCCTAGTGGTTAAGGCTATGGATCGCCAATCCGCCAATTGTTTTAAGGAATTCCTTCATAAATTCCTCCAAGGATTCCTACAGGAATTCCTTCAGATATTCTATCATGGATTCGCCAAGAAATTCTCAAGGTATTTTTTCAAAAATTTCGGTATTCTCCAGAAATTTCTTCAAGGATTTCTCCAGCAAATTGGACCAGAAATTTGTCCGGAAGTTCCACCACACATTTCTCCAGGATTACCTCCAGAGACTCTGTAGGAATTACTTTACTAGAGGCATATTTTCGGAAATTCCTCCAAAGGTCCCTCCAGGAATTCATCCAAGGTTTCCTCCAGGCATTCCTGTAAGAATTCCTCCAGGAATTCCTCCTGAGATTTATCCAGGAATTTCTCCAGGGATTTTTTAGGATTCCTCCAAGGATTGCTTCGGGAATTCTTCCAGGGATGCCTTCAGGAATTTCTATATTGATTCCTTCAAAAATTCCTCTCTGGATCTTTTCAAAAACTTATTCAGTAATTTCTTTCAGAAATTTCAGAAATCCTTGTATCATTTTTTTTGTCTATGGAGGCACAAAAAAAATCTAAAGGATTACCAGTAGATTTTTTTAATTACTTCAACGATTTCTAGAGAAATTCTTTCAGCAATTTGCATTGATTTTTTTTTTCAGATTATGTTAGAGGGATGCATACAGGATCCAGGAAATTCCCCAAGAATCTCCAAGAATTCCCAAGAATGGATTTTTTCCACAATTATCTCCAAGAAATCTTCTAGGAGTTTATTCTCGCATTTGTTTTGCAATCCATCCAAGAATTCCTTCAAAAAATACCTTTTGCAGCTTGCGATTGCAGCGCAAATATGTGACTATGATATACACCTTTTAAGAAATAAGTACTTGCATGCTTTTCAGGGAATTCATCAGGAATTCACCCAGTGAAACCTATTTTGGAATTCTTCTAGAGCTTCCTCCCGCAGTTTCTGTTGGAAATAAACTCACCAAAAATTTCTCCTGGAATCCCTTCTTAAATTCCTCCGGACATTTCTTTTTAAAAGACAATTACACCGTCTTCGACCTTGCGGCCTCTACAGACTGAACAATACTAACATTTGACAACGGACAACACATATAACACCCAGTGGCCCAGTGGAGAATTTTCCGTTTGACGAAAAGTTTTCCCCGACTGGAGCGGGAATCGAACCCACACTCCGAGGCTTACGAGACACCTAAACGACTGACGCCGCTAACCGCTCGGCCACGAAGCCACAATTTTTTTTTTAATATATTCCAATGATTTGTTCAGAAATTTCTTCAGGTGAGTTCCAGGAATTTTCCAATAATGGATAACGAGTTCTCCAAAAATACCTCCAGGAAATACTTCAAGATTTTCTCCAATGATTCCCTTCAGGAGTTTTTCGAAAATTCTGTAGATATTAACAAAAAATGCGAGCTTCAGAAATTATGCACGAGTAAAAAAAATCCCTTATCTTCCATAAATTAGCCATCACTACCAGCAGAACGCTGATTTGTATAGAAAAGGCGAGCTTTTTCCAGCGTGATGTGCAAAATGACTCCTGAAGAGTTAAATAATGGTTTTATAATATAATGTTATTATATTCAGTTTCATCGACGTGTTGCGTTTAGTCATAAAAGCAACAAAGCAAAAATTTCTCAGAATTACACCTTACGTAAACAGATTTGACATTTAAACTTCTATTCCATCTCACTGGATTTTACACGGAGCTGCCAAACTACCCAAAATTGAGTTCTTTTGACGCAATCCCATAGTTCGGCCCAATAAGCCAAATTTGAGTAAATCGATTAAACTCACACTAGGTAAATTGCCTTCACCTCCAGCAAAAACATTTACTTAAGAGTAGGTAAATTCAACCCAAGACCCCCCCCCCCCCCCCCCCCCCTCATTCAACCCAAATTTGAGTAAACCTGCATATACCCAAAATTGGCTTATTGGGCTCAAGGACCCCCGTTGGGTAGATGCATCTTTATTTGTTTTTGACAACATCGGTGAGGGAAAGAGGGAAAACAACCTAATTTTGGGTAACTAGTTTATTCGATATACTCAGCTTTGAGTAAAATCGACCCAAAAATTAGGTAGTTTGATTTCTCCGTGTACATTATACTCTTTCTTGTGAGAAATGTTGAACGCAAGCTTCATACTGAGAGCAACCTGTAAATTTAAAAGCAGATGAAAAAATGTGTGCGATATGACGGGGTCCTTTTGTTACAGGTTATATGATGTAACTTTTTTTTTGCAATTTCTCATCGTAATAGGCTGTTTTACCTCACGCAAATCTGACAGGAAAAAGTCTACTTTCCCACACCAAATTAACAGTGCTGTAATGATTCATTACAGCACTGATTTGCGTTGCGTAATGAACCATTACAGCACTGTTTTCAGTTTTGATCAACTTCTTGATGCTTTCTGGATGCAGTTTTGAAAAATTGTGACAACTGCACAGTATAACCTGCTATGACCAGTTTTTTTTTAAACATGGCTATGAGCATCAGTATACAGTTTGATGAAAAATTTTGTTCAAGCGGTAATTTACGAACTTGCAAAAAACGTTGTACGCAACTCAGTGCAGAACTCGATTTTTACAGCACTCGTCGTAATTATCCAACTCGGCAAGCCTCGTTGGATAAATGTACAACTCGTGCTGTAAAAATCATCATTCTGCACCTTGTTGCGTAAACTACTATTAGCTGTGTAGCACGTATAAATTTGCTAAGGGTGCTTGTCCCCTTCTCTCCCTACCCGAAAAGATGGCTACACCCATGTTTTGAGCTCTCTCTGCCAGTGACCATTTTCCATATACTATATCATATGGGAGGCAGGAAGAAGCAAAGTAAATTACTCATACAAAAACTTCTTAGACCGAACCGGAATGAAACACGTTACCCTCAATAAATGAAGGGATTTTCGAACATGTTGAAAGGTGTCGTAGATAAGATGATAGTAAGATCTTAATGGGCGACTTCAACGCAAATGTTGGTTCCGATAAATCAGACTACGAAAAGGGCTGTTTACAGCGACAATTGGGGGATGCATGTTATTCCATCGCCTAGTGCACAAAGTAACATGGTAGAACCCAGGAATCCAAATCAACTTCACCCGAAGTAACGGTGCTAGAAATCGTCAAACGTCAGCTGTCACCAGATGAACTTCTTCAGATGTCATACAACAATTCAGTAACAAATTTTGAAAACGACGTATAATCAATGGTACACCATTGATTATACGTCGTTTTCAAAATTTGTTACTGAATTCAAACATGTCAAATGCCCATCAGTGAGTGGGAATAGTCATAGGACACAAAGAGCATACACCGATTGGCTCCAACCAACATCAACTATGTCTGCCAATAACGAACGTTCTGTAAAAAAAACCTGCATGTGATTGTCCTTTCTAGAAACCACGGGCAAACACAGCTGAAGTAAGTATCCACGCTTTTGGAGGATGTCTCCTGCCATCGTCGGTCGTTTTTAGCCCAATAGAGCTACCGTTGTTGCGTTGTTCTTTTGAGTTTTGAGGATGAATGTAGGTGGGTAGACAGGGAACCCTTTCGTCCTTATGCTGACAGACTGGGCCACTCTTGTGCACGAGTGGACGGTTTCGATGGTCGTTTCGCTGGCGGTCGTTTCGTTGGTTGGTTGGTTGGTGGCATATTTTTCCATTCTATCCTTTGCCACATGTTGAAATAACCGGTCGGTCTCCACAGGAATGTTGCTGCCCCGAGATCAAAGGAAAGTCTAAAACGGTGTTTTTCCCCCAAGAGCTCAAATTACAAGATAATGCCACCGTTCGTTGAGGGCATTCTTTTTGCATAGAACGGGTGTGATTTTTCGAGCCAAAAGTATTGGCTGCTGTAGAATTTGCAACTTGAAACGGATTCTTCGCCAGCGTTTTTGGTGGCAACATGATTCGTTTGAAGTGTGCTTGAAATGACGTTGGGTTGCAGTAAATAGCTACGTAAATTGTACGTTGTTTGGTCATACACACTACGAAAAAATCAAAATTATTCGTGACGTAAATTTACTGCACAAAACGTAAACAGTTTAATGACGTAAATTTACAGATCTTTCGACTTAATTATACGTCATTCTTGTAAAATTGAGTTCGAGGTGACGTAAACAATTTGGGAATCGTGAGTCATTACGTTTCATATGACGAAAAATCCAGTTTAATGTGACTGAATATTACGTCACATGGGCGTTCAAATTTACGTCATATGTGTCGCTTTTATATGTGCATCCAAAGTGACGCAAATTTACATGAATTTTTTTAAGTGTGTAGTACTGTTCACTCGTTATTGAAAACAGCCATAGGTTGAAACTTGGTTGGAAAAGAGATCAAAGACCACAAAAGAGCAAAGGGAAATCTGACGATGAAAAGAATTATTTACCGGCGCAGATTTTCTTTTTTTAGAACTGTTTGAAATGCTTGTTTTTTACTTGGGTGTTTGATTCTTTATGACAATTTATTTCTTGAGACCTTTTGGGCAGCAATCATTTATTACATAATGCTAAAATTACCTCGTGATTCATGCATTTGGCTACCAAAAAATTGTCTGCATCACTTAACACTCAATAGCCCCGAATAAATTTTGGTCTACCTTCCCTAAGGTCCACGCCTCGTGACTGTAGTAGGCAGCCCAGTGACAGGCATTTTTGTCAACATCTCTTTTGTTGAAATGGCCCCAAAATGTGTTGATCAAACAAAAATGAGCCTCAAATGTCTCTACTGTCACTCAATGCTATTGATATAGTCGTGTGATTGGCGTGGTAGCGGGTCATCGGTAGAAAATGCATTTAAAACAGAGCAAATGTATCTACAGTTCACGGAAAACGTCGTTGTCACTTGTTACAAGAGTTCCAAGATACACAAATTCTGCAACAACTTCAAGCACAATCCCAGCTAACCTTAGCATCACCAACACCAGGCCTGCCTCTGTCTTAACCCGCAATCATGTACTTCGTCTTGGTTGAGTTTATTGTCTAATCCGGTTGCAGAGGAGCAAACTCCACGTCACTGCCCAGTAATAGATACTGATGAGAATAATATCGTTCTCAATTGCTCCTAAAATTGTAATGCTGAACAATAAATTTTGAAAGTGCACCATCTCGCTTCAACCTACCTAAGGTCACAAATGAGATCCGAACTCAACGACGTAATAACGGCCAGCGATGCGTAAACTTTGCAGCATCCCATGGTAAAGAAACTTCATTTGTTCCTGCAAAATGGGGACCACAAACATGGCCCGGAAACACTCACAGGTCGAAGGGTAAAAAAATCGAAAGGTCAAAAGGTCGAAATAAAAAATTACTAGGACAAAAGGTCAAAAAGTCGAAAGATCGAAATAAAAAACTAACTAAGACAAAAAGTCGAAAGGTCGAAAGGTTGTGATAAAAAATATAACTGTGTCTTTCTAGGTGTCTTTTGATATTTTAGTACAGTGGGGTGCCCTAATTTCACGAGGGTCCAAATTTCGCTCACTGATAATTTTTAGAGATCATAATCATAGAAGTAATTGCTGAATTGTCCTAATTTCACTTTAGACAGCATAGCAAAAGTGTAATTTGAACAATTACACAATTAGTTTTATGATTATCATCTCTAAATATTATCAGTGAGCGAAATTTGGACCCGCGTGAAATTAGGGCACCCCACGGTAGATCTTTGAAGGAGATCTCTTTGGAAATATCTAAAGTCTAATTTAAACTAACCGCTGTGACAGTCTAACTCGAAAGAACGACCTATTTTTTATGAAGGAGGCAAAATGTTATATCCCTTTCGTGACGAATCAGCACAACTATGCTATTGAGCGATAACTGGTTGGTTAATTACCTTACCGATCAGGCTAAGGCCAGGGTGGCCTCTGCTGTACATAGTAGCCGTCTCCATTCCACTCGGTCCATGGCTGTTTGTCTCCAGTTCCGCACTCTGCGTAGGATCCGCAGATCGTCCTCCACTTGGTCGACCCACCTAGCTCGCTACGCTCCACGTCGTCTCGTACCGGTCGAATGACTCTCGAGAACCATTTTAGCCGGGTTGCTATCCGACATCCTGATGACGTGACCCGCCCACCGTAGCCTCCGCGGTGTGGACGATGGTTGGTTCTCTCAGCAGCTGATGCAACTCGTGGTTCATTCGTCTTCTCCAAGTCCCGTCTTCCATCTGCACTCCGCCGTAGATGGTACGCAACACCTTCCGTTCGAAAACTCCAAGGGCATGTTGGTCCTCTGCACGTAGAGTCCATGTTTCGTGCCCATAGAGGACGACCGGTCTAATCAGCGTTCTGTAGATGGTTAACTTCGTGTTACGGCGAACTTTATTTGATCGTAGAGCTCTGCGGAGTCCAAAGTAAGCACGATTTCCTGCCACAATGCGCCTCTGAATTTCTCTGCTGGTGTCGTTGTCGGCGGTCACCAGTGAGCCCACGAATTCTTCAACTGCCTCGATTTCATCACCGTCGATATAAATTTGGGGTGGCGGGCGCGGTGATTCTTCCCTGGAGCCCTTTGCCATCATGTACTTTGTCTTTGACACATTAATGACTAATCCGATTCGCCTGGCTTCACTCTGTAGTCAGATGTACGTTTCCGCCATCGCCTCAAATTTACGAGCAATAATATCAATATCATTAGCGAAACCAAGCAGCTGAACGGACTTCGTGAAAATCGTTCCACTCGTGTTTATCTCCGTTCTCCTGATTACACCCTCTAAAGCAATGTTGAACAGCAAACATGAAAGACCATCATCTTGCCGTAATCCTCTGCGAGATTCGAAGGGACTCGAATTTGTCCCTGATACTCGAACTACGCACATCACTCGATCCATCGTCCATAAATCCAGCCTGATATCGCCCCACGAACTCTCTTGCAATCGGTGATAGACGACGGCATAAAATTTACAACATCGCCATTGAGGTGCTCATCGTAATGCTGCCGCCACCTCTCGACCACCTCACGCTCGCTCGTGGGAATACTGCCGTGATTTTCTCGGCACATGTCGGCTTGTGGCACGAAGCCTCTACGCAAGCGGTTCAGCTTCTCATAGAACTTTCGTATGTCCTTAGCGCGGAACAGCTCTTCTATCGCTTCGTGATCTCGATCTTCCTGCTGGCGCGTCTTCATCCGGAAGACTGAGTTGTGCCTGTTCCGCGCCTGTCTGTAACGTGCCTCGTTCGCTCTCGTACAGTGTTGCAGCATTCTCGCCTATGCTGCATTCTTCTCGTTTTTCAACTGTTCACATTCGCCGTCGTACCAGTGGTTTCTGTGATTCGGAGTCGCGAAGCCTAGTGCTGTAGCCGAGGTACTACCAATGGCGGATCGGATGTCCCTCCAGCCATCTTCAAGTGTAGCTGCGCCAAGCTGCTCTTCCGTTGTTAAGGCCACTGCCAACTGCTGCGCGTGGTACGGAGGCACTTCTACGGTACGCAGCTGCTCAATGTTGAGCCGCGGCGTTCGACTTCGACGCGTGGTGATAACTGCCGAAAGTTTTGAGCGCATGCATACAGCGACTAAGTAGTGATCCGAGTCTATATTCGCACTGCGGTATGTGCGGACATTGGTTATATCCGAGAAGAATTTACCGTCGATTAGAACGTGGTCGATTTGGTTTTCTGTTTGGTGTTCGGGTGTTCTCCAGGTGGCTTTGTGGATATCTTTGCGGGGGAAGAAGGTGCTTCGGACTACCATACCACGGGAGGCTACAATGTTTACACATCGCTGGCCGTTATCATTCGATACGGCGTGCAGGCTGTTTCGCTCGATTACCGGTTAGTACATTTCCTGCCTTCCTACCTGCGCGTTCATGTCGGCGACAACGATTTTCACGTCACGCGGCGAGCAACCATCGTATATTTGCTCTAACTGCGCGTAGAATGCTTCTTTCTCGTCATCAGGTCTCCCTTCGTGTGGGCAGTGGACGTTGATGATGCTGTAGATGAAAAAACGGCCCTTAACTCTCAATTTTACTGAATTTAACGCTGGATGGAATACAGTATCCGGCTCCAGGCCATTGCGGATACGGTAAGTGCACGTGTAAGTAGCCATGACCTGACGAGTGCGTTGCAAAAAAGGCTTGTACAATATCCTATCAAATGAAATACAATTATAGAAAAACAGACAGTTTTGCACATACCTAAATTATTAAACCAAACAAATATAATGAGATGGAATTTATACTCAACGGACAGCCGAACAAAATGCCCCGTTAACTGAACAAGACAGCCAATGTTGTAACCGAATAAATTTATTTCAATTTAAAATTAATATTGTCATTCGAAAATATCCATTATCTCGTGCATACCGCAAAGTGAACCATGTTGAACAATGCTCCGAGACTACTTTGCACGGGAAGCGAGATATAAATTCTCGTTACTTGCATTCTTTCGGTTGGACGCTTCAGATTCCTCTCCCCCAACGTTTGTCATTCACCACCCGTAATGCAGTCCAACCACTAACTGTGGGGTTTGGTCGTCATTGTCCCCCTGCTTGGAATCATCTTTATCTCTGTCAAAGTGTCTCCCTGATGCCTGCTGTTGTCACGGGCGGAGTCCATCCAACCAACTTGTTCAAGGCGATGAGATTTATGCGTGTCTGACACGTTTGGAATAGCTTTCGAATGCCCGGTAGGAATTTTTCATGGAGCAGAAAACTCAGGGAATAATAATGACCGTTTTGCGTGGTGGCATTACGTTCCTGCACTGTCAACTTTCATGGGCAACGTTTATGCGTAACGCAGGAACCGTCTACAAGATATGCAACGAAAGTTGGGCACTAATCTAGGGCGAGTACAGAATTAGTAATAACATAAAATTCTCTTAACTTAAAATGATGCATGCGATCGCAAGGAAGGTGATGTCGATAGCGGAGGGCATCGTGATCGCAACGGATAATGTGTGTCGTCGAATCTTTGTAAAACCACTGAAATATCACCTATGATTGAGTTTAATTAGCTAGAACTTTTAAATATTCTTCTTAATCTGGCGAACATCTCAAACATTCTATGCAAGAAAATGAAAATAATTTGGCAAGACAGATACAGCAAGAGGAACTCTGTTATCGAAATGTTGCTCACAATTTCTCTGGATATCTCTGGATCATTCTGATTTTCCCGAAGTGTTGCCTGATATTAGTTAAAAAAACGAGCAGTCGTGCCTGATTTTACAATTCGCAGAGACGTTTCTGAATGGATTCAAACAAAAAGAGTTACTCAAGATTACTCAGAGTTGCCAGTTTCACAGTGTCTTGCTCCTAGAAATTTGCTCACTGTTGAAAATTGAAATTTTATAAGAGAGGTATGTTATTTAATCGTTCTTTATTTGAATGATACTTGAAATTTTTAGTACATTTAAGTTAAAAAATATATATAATAGGGTATGTGTGCCATCAGTAATCTCACGCTCTCATATCCATCCTATCCGAAAACAAGTGATTACGGCACCGATTGATTCCGTTCTTTGTGTTTACATGGGTGCTCACTTCTAACAAAAAATACAAAAATAATAAACAAAACAAACAGCGCTCCAATCCCTTGTTTTTCGTAGGATGAAAATGGGAGCCACATGCTTATTAACCCTAAAAGGAATACCTGCATGGCCTCAGTTTCGTCACCTCGCTGAGTGTGTTCCATCAAAGACGAGCTCTGAAAGGCGCCTGGGGTCCAATGGACCCCAGGTATCCCTTTTAGGGTTAAGGGAACCAATACCCTACCTTATTATTTACCGATGATTGCATCTGTAAATATCGTCGACACACGATACGCAATAGGAATGTTATAATTTGATAAACTCTTCACACTCCTGCTAATGAACCTGCCACCGATGTCAAGAGTCAGCTTCTCAATCAACCATCCATAATTGAATTATAATCACGATTCATGAACTCTGTGTGTTCAAGCCCGCCCCTTTTTAATCAGTCTAATAGAATTTTGCATCGAAATTTAACCTCAATTTTCTCTCCGAGAGAGAAAAGAACGGCAACGAATGGGAATCAAAACAAACCACCGGAAAATGTCAAAATTCGCGTGAGAGGGAAAAGGAAGGGACGAACGAGAATGAACCGAACGTTCATTCGTGAAGTCACCTTGCAGAATTCTATTGACCTTGCACGTCGGAAACTTTAAATCCCCAACCCAACCAACCCTGTGCACTTACCTCCGCAGTATGCCTTGAAATCGGCGCAGCAATCGCCCAGCTTCAAGCAGGCATGGTCGCAGTAGCATGGTTTCACGTTCGAATCCGATGCCATTGCCATGGTATTTGAGAAGGTTTTTTGCACTACACACGAGGAATCTCGCCCGTTGCAGCACAGAGTGGCTTCCCGGCACGAACCACCGTAAACAGTCACCGCAAAAAGTGACAGCAGCAACGGAAACACCAACATCATCCAACACTCGGCGCACATTTTATCCGCACCACCGCACTTTTGCTCTTATTTGCTTTTCTAGTGGGGCGGTTTTCACTACTAGGAGATGGAAAAATAATCTCCAATTTCCGAAATTATACCACTAATCAGCTTTCTTATCCTTCTCGGGTGCTGGCGACAGCTTCTCGGCCTTCGCTGGAAGGGTATCTCGCTGACACATTCCACAAATCGGTGAAATTACCGTTGATGATGTTGTTGGCTCAATTTGTACAGTAAATTAGGCATTCCTCGAATTTTTTTCCTGGTTGCCTGGAATGAATTTGAAAGGAGAAAATGAAATCTAATGATAAATTGAGTAATTTCCTGTGCATTTGAGCAACAAAATCGCATAAAATAATAATTTTGATGACTAATTAGTCTTGTAGAGGTTTTCAGAACTATCATCTTTTATTTTGGTTTTATGAATCTTTTCTAGCCTATTTGACTAAAAATGTTAGTTGGGTAGATACTGGTCGTCGTTAAGTATTATTTTTCTTAGCATCTACTTCATGTGAGAATCCAAAGTATCATAATCTAACTATTATTTACTTTTATTAGGGGGATTCACTTAACAGCGTAAACCGCTGATTGAATATTATTCTGATTAAACGTCGCTATCACCAACGCAAACTTTGATTATTTCAATCGTAAACTCATGGAACATTTCAAATAGCAGAAAATCATGGCTTAAGCCCAGACTTTGACTTTCAGGATTGGAAGGATTCACGGGAATAACTTGAGGATGGAAGCATGGAAGATGCATATGAAGGAAAAGACAAGCTTCCTGGATAAGGGTAACTTCAAAATATGATGACTTTCAGGAGTGGGTGGATACATGGAGTGCAAATGGTGGGAGACATGGAGAACTGAGGGAAGGAAGAGAAAAACTATTTGGAAAGGTTTGAAGATTTGTGAACAGTAAGTTGTTTGATGTCTACGACCAGCTCAGCATTGGATCCATTTAAGCGCTGAACAAAAACGATCCCATCACGAGTAAAACGTTTTTCTTTAATTTGATCGCAGTTGTTCTGATGTCCCTATCATGTTGAGTAAGGTTTTCGCTGAGGATTGCGGACTGAAATTTGACAGCAGCCTGGCTGCTGCCAAACCTCCAAGATGATCAGAGTGTGCCTGGATACACAAATTGTTTGCTGAGTCACGCTAAAGCAAGTGAAACGTTCAATGACACACAAACTTTGTCATCATATACAAAAAACGTTTAGAACGTGTGAAAATCCCGTGTAAAACTTACCCAGAATTTGTAAATTATTTTTCCAAGTCCATGTGGTACACAATCCGCTGATTATATACATTTAATTGTAACTTTTGCTGCAACCAGTATGTTTAAATTTTGTGTGGAGTAGTTAATGCGTGCACTGTGAAATTGATCTCCATAGAGATAAGCAACTCAACAACGGGGAGCACAGGAAGAAAAGATACGTGCTCAAATTGAATGACTAAAAAAGTTGAGTCCGCATCCCTCAAACGCTCCGATCATTGTCGAAACCTAGATGACGTAGCGACAAATTTATCGTTCGCAGATAGCGGCCGTAGAATGAATCCCTCGCGTTTTTCATTGCAAACTGGCAGACAATTGGTGGGGTTGTTCCGACTGGAATTGGAAATCTCTGCAACCGTTTGAGGTCTACTATGGGTCGACCCACTTCGTTGTAACTTGAAGAATGAATCCATCAGGTTCTCATTCGTCACATAGGGAAGGCCGGAGATAATGAGATCACTAGCCTTCTCCAATCGTCGAACAGTCGAAATGAGCTCATCTCGAACCTCCGTTACCGCCGTAGAAATACTACTGATGCTCGACGTACACTCGGCTTTTAAATCGAACAACACGTTCTCCACTTCAACGATCTTATCCTCTAGCTTGGCATTGCTTGCATCGATCTTAGCTTCAATTTTTGCGTTCGAGATCGAGAACATCGGCTGAATTTTGCTAAGCAAATCGCAGTCAGGATCGTCATCGATTTGTATATCATCTCTTGGTCGCTTGTTGTTATTCCCATCGCCGTACACAGGCGATGTAGGAACCGACCGAGTAATCGGTTGATTTGTTTTGGTCGATTTGTTTTGGCTCATCACAATAGCTTTTGTTGATGGATGGCGATGATCAGCGATTGATGAATATTCTGAAGGGCTTATATCGTAGAACAATAACGTGGATAATGCCAAATAAATAACTTATAGCACCCAATTTCGCATTAAGTAGCGGTGATTTTGCGGTTGATTGTTTAATCCACTTGTTGAGCCATCGAATTACGCACACTGGGTGATTTAAGGTGTAATGGGAACAGAAAATAATCAGCTAAAACTGGAACCACTTTCACTGTTATGCTAAAGTGTACATTGTACATCCCTTCAGAAACTTTTATCATTATATTCTTTTTTTTGCGGTAATATTCACCGAAATCCTTGACAAATATTAGAACGAAATATTTATTCGTTATACGTATTTCATGGAAAAACGGAAATCTCATTTCATTTATTTAGTTAACATCAAATTCATGATAATACTGAATCAACAATTTGCCGCCATAATACTCGATTTGCAGCTGCAGCTCTCCAACGTCGGTCACGCCCAACACTCGCCAGATCACGCTCCACCTGGTCCGCCCATCGTGCTCTCTGCGCTCCACGCCTTCTTGTACCAACCGGATGGTTAGCAAACACCAACTTTGCAGGGTTGTTGTCCGGCATTCTTGCAACATGCCCTGCCCATCGTATCCTTCCGGCTTTGGCCACTTTCTGGATGCTGGGTTCGCCGTAAAGTGCAGCGAGCTCGTGGTTCATCCTTCTCCGCCACACACCGTTCTCCTGTACGCCGCCGAAGATCGTCCTTAGCACCCGTCGCTCGAAAACTCCGAGTGCTTGCATGTCCTCCTCGAGCATCGTCCACGTCTCGTGCCCGTAGAGAACCACCGGTCTTATTAACGTCTTGTACATGGTACATTTGGTGCGGGGGTGAATCTTTTTTGACCGCAGTTTCTTCTGGAGCCCATAGTAGGCACGACTTCCACTGATGATGCGCCTTCGTATTTCACGGCTCACGTTATTGTCAGCCGTTAGCAAGGAACCGAGGTAGACGAATTCTTCTACCACCTCGAAAGTATCCCCGTCTATCGTAACATTGCTGCCAAGGCTTGTCCTGTCTCGCTCAGTCCCACCTACCAGCATGTACTTTGTCTTAGCCGCATTCACCACCAGTCCGACCTTTGCTGCTTCACGTTTCAGGCGGGTGTACTGTTCTGCCACCGTTCCAAATGTTCTAGCAATAATATCCATGTCATCCGCAAAACAGACAAATTGGCTGGATTTCGTGAAGATCGTACCCCGGCTGTTGAGCCCGGCTCGTCGCATAACACCTTCCAGGGCGATGTTGAAGAGTAGGCAGGAAAGTCCATCACCTTGTCGTAGTCCCCGTCGAGATTCAAATGAACTGGATAGTTCACCCGAAATCCTTACGCTGTTCTGCACACCGTCCATCGTTGCTCTTATCAGTCTAGTCAGCTTCCCGGGAAAGCTGTTCTCGTCCAAAATTTTCCATAGCTCTCCATAGCCAAACGGAAATCTAAGGATTCTAAATAATCCGTTTCGAGTTATTCTTCCTTGAAACAGTCTGAAAATGTATTTTTTTTTTTTTTCTAAAAAATCACTCCTAATTCTCCGGGGCATTTCAACATCACCTGACGGAATATCTCCTAGGGATTTGGACAAAATATTCTGAAATTGAACAAAATCTATTAAGCAATAATTCCACCAAGCTTCCAGCTTTAAAATTGGAATGTAATAAACGATAAATTCCTCCAAAATGTCTTTTCAAAATCGAGATTTCAACAGGTTAGGCTTAACAGGCAAGTTTTAATATGAAAATGCACTATTCCAATACGATATAGAATATACTGAAAACAGATTAATCACATCAAAATATTTTCAATACCAAGTTCAATACAGTCGTGGTGTATTTGACAAACTTTTTTGTAATGATCAGGGGCAGTAATTGTCAAGAATTTAGTGGTTCGCAACTTATCCGCACAGGTGGCACCATCGTCTAACTTCTAAGTTTCACGTCCTAGGGACATCGCGTCTTCGTCAAGGTTGTTTATTTTGATAAAAATTAGGCGTCAAAATTCAACAGCCTACTTTTTTGGAGTTATTTTAAAAATAATTTTAATAATTAAAAATTAGTTTTTGAGCTTATTTTGGCGTTTTTACGAGAAACCATGTAATTTTAAAATATTTTGTCATGCAGATGTGTCAACCAATAACTTTCGGACAAAAGTTTTCGGAATATTAACATTAAAAATTGAAGAAAAAAATTAGTCTTAATAATAATAAGTCTTAACCAAGTATAAGACTTATTATAATTAGTGATTGAAGAATAAAAAATAAAAAATGATCCATGATCCAACATCACGCGCCACTTCGGACGTGGTTCCGAAAGGTGATATCAAGATCCTCATGGGTGACTTCAACTTCAACGCGAAGGTTGGTTCCGATAACTCGGACTATGAGCACGTCAGGTCTCGGAGAAATGAGCGAAAACGGAGAGCTGCTTACAGAGTTTTGTGGCAACAATGACATGGTGTTTGGGGGATCGTTCTTTCCTAATCGACAAGTGCACAAAGTGACATGGGTTTCCCGTGATGGCGTTATGGAAAATCACATCGACCACATCTGCATCTGCCGAAAATGGAGACGGAGTCTTCTAGATATGCGGAACAAACGTAGTGCCGACATTGCGTCCGACCATCATCTCCTAATCGGCGAGCAAAAACACGAGGATCCAAAGCCGTAGGCCGTCAGCGCTATTCAGTTCTCGAGAAGGAAGTGAAACGCTCATGTGAACGGGACAAAAGAGCGTGGGCTTACTCCCTAGCCGACGAAAGCGAGAAAGCCACAAACACCGGCGATTTCCGTCTCCCCTACAATGTCTCACGTCGCCTTAGTGGGGCTAAGATCAATTCTACGATGCCTATCCCAAGTAACACACTTGTCACCGAAGAGTCACGGCGGCGCAGGTTTATGTTGCACAAAAGTCACTGTGACTTACTCCTAGCAAGTGAGTGTTTATTTGTTAGAAGTAAGTCACAGTGACTTCTGCGCAACAAAAACCTGCGCCGCCGTGACTCTTCGGTGACAAGTGTGTTACTTGGGGTGAAAGACACGTCTGGATAGTTACTGACCGACCCGGCTGACCAAAAGAAACGAAGGTTCGAGCACTTCGGAAACCAGTTTCAAGTGTCGGTCACGCCAACAACACCTCAGCATGATTCACCAAGGGTTCGACGCATTACCCGTGTCAACACCGAAGCTCCATCCGTGCAGGAGATAGAAACAGCCATCCGTAGCATGAAATCGAACAGGGGATCGCATATCAGCTGAGATGCTCAAAGCTGACCCCGTAGTATCCGCACAACTACTGTATAAACTATTCTGCAACATATGGGAAATCGCGACATTTCCGGCCAACTGGATGCAAGGCGTCTTAGTGAAAGTACCCAAAAAGGGTGACCTGACTGTATGCGATAATTGGCGGGGCATCATGTTACTGTGAATCGTTCTCAAAGTCCTCTGCAAAGTGATCCTAAACCGGATACAGGAGAAGATTGACGCAACTCTCCGACGGCAGGATTCCGTGTCGGACGATCCTGTGTGGACCATATTGTCACGCTCCGTATCATTCTGGAGCAAATCAATGAATTCCATGAGCCTGATGTTCATTGATTACGAAAAAGTTATCGACCGTCTCAATCACGGCAACATGTGGGAAGCCCTAAGGCGCAAGAGTCTCCCTGAGAAAATCATCGACCTCATCAAAGCACAGTACAGCGCATTTTCGTGCAGAGTACTGCACAACGGTGTTTTGTCCGATCCCATCCGGGACGTTGCTGGAGTGAGGCAAGGATGTATACTATCACCGCTACTGTTCCTCATCGTAAACGACGAGATCCTGGTTGGTGCGATTGACCGTGAGCCAAATCGTGGATTGCTGTGTCAACCCATTACCATGGAGCACCTAAATGACTTCGAACTGACTCATGACGTTGCTCTTCTAGCTCAACGGCGCTCTGATATGCAGAGCAAGCTCGATGATCTTGCCAATCGCTCCTCAGCGGCAGGTCTTACCGTCAACTTCAAGAAGGCCAAATCGTTGGATGTAAACACAGTCAACCCTTCCAGCTTTATGGTAGCTGGGCAATCAGTGGAGAATGTTGAAAGCTTCCAATATCTTGGTACATAGCCATATAACGGCCGAAGGAGACACCAAGATCGACATAGGTGCACGGATCAAATAGGCGTGGGCTGCTTTTGCGAATTTAAGAAATGTATGGAAAAACAACCAGATTAATCAACGGACCAAAATCCGAATTTTCAACTCGAACGTGAAGTCTGTGCTGCTATACGCCAGCGAATCCTGGTGTGTATCAGTGGAGAACACTCAACGGCTGCAGGTCTTCATCAATAAATGCCTGCGGTATATAATTCGTGCATGTTGGCCTCACAATTGGATCTCCAACGTGGAGCTCCATCGTCGATGTCATCAAAAGCCGATAGTGACAGAAATTCGGGAGCGAAAGTGGAGCTGAGTCGGCCAAACTTTACGCAGGGGCGGAATCGAAATCTGCAAACAAGCGTTAGATTGGAACCCGACAGAACATCGCAGCAGAGGCAGACCCAGAGGCTCATGGCGGTGTAGCCTCAACAACGAAATCAAACAAGTCGACAGAAATTAGAACTGGCCACAGGTGAAGGCAATGGTGGGCAATCGCCCAGTATGCCTTTCATGCCAAGAAGCTGTGATCAAATCCCACTTCCGACAAACACACAAAATGTGAGTTCTTCCTTTGGAAGGACTTAGATGAATAAAGTTTGGGTTAAAAATCTCATTGAAAGAGACAAAAAGTGAGAAAGGCACTATAACCGCTAGGTAGATTAATCTGTGTTTTTTTTTCTATGCCAACCTATTTTTGATCTTTAATCCATTTAATTATAAATTTATAACCATCTTCAGCAAAACTGTACAGACTAAATATTGTTACCGTCAAGGCGCCATTCACCGTGGGGGCTCCATTCACCGTGTGTATTGGTAAAATTGAAGGGAAATTGTCATATCATTCAATCACAATATGGAAATAATGAAAAAATATTCGAAGGCACACGGTGAATGGAGCCCCCACGGTGAATGGCGCCTTGACGGTATATTAAATTAGCAACTGATTGAAAACGCACCGATTTTCAAGGGCGCCGGCTTTTAAATGATGGTAGAATTAAAGTGTCGTGTTTGAAGCTAAACTGTTTGAATTAAACTTTATTATTCGATGTTCAGGATTTTAATTCAAAATCTTCTTCGGGAAAATGACAGACAATTGTGCTAAAAATATTTCATTCCATGCAACTATCCATTCGAATATACAACTTTCAAAATATACGGAGCCAAAGCTTCTCGCGGGATATTTCTAACAATCCTTTTCAGATCCTGGACCGAACAGTAGCTCACTGCGCCATGAGTTCTACCTGTAACAATATTCTTATTCCACCCATACGATTCGTGACCCTGGCCGCAAATTGGAAGCTCATCAACAAACGGATTATTGCTGACAACCAGAGCAATAGCGGCATTGTTTTCTGGCGATTTAACTATCTTCCACAGCCATTTTGGTACAGGAATTCGCCCATTGCTCAAAGTAAATTTGTTACAGTAGTGTTGTAGGGAGCATAGCGATAATGTATCATAAGCTCCAGTATAGATGTCTAAATTCTGCTTGGTGGCATTGGCTATAGTTCTCACCTTTTCCTCCAGGAACTTCCAATTACCATTGTTGATTCGCTCCCACATGCCAACCACATTGATGTAGAAATACGACGACCATTGCCAAGTGGTGAACAGTCCATCGGCATGCGGGGTAAGATGTCCTTTCTGCAAATAGTTTTCATCGAAATACTCCATCGCCGATTCTCGCGGTTTTGAATCAGAGGCAAACAGAGCAGTAAGTCTATTCTCTTGATTATATTGTGAATATGCTGATGTAACGTCCAAATTTTTGGGAAAACCAGGTACTTTGAAGACTGGCCTAAATGAAGTTGTACACCTATCTGTAATTGAACAATACTTTAATCTTAGTAATGCTTATACACACTCAGGCATTCTTGTCGTTCTTTACATTGGATTTCATTTCCATACACTGTGTGATGAGTGTAGATTGGAGTGGCATTGGTTTCATCGAAACAAATGTAGTAAAGGTCAAAAAATCGATGTCCATAAATAGAAAAAGGGACATAAAAACCAACTGCATTGTATGATCCCGGACACTGATCTGGAACTCGACTTGTTCGTACATTTCCTGTTACTCTGAAGTCGCACGACACTTCTGTAATCAGCAGCGGTCTGAAGTCATGAACATATCTAAACGAATATCCTAACACACATTCGATTACAGCTGACACGCGGTTTTCTAACAATTATAAGAGGAGCTCATAGTTAATCAATCTTTAGGCATGAAATAGCCACCTCAATTGTACTTACTTCCGTTTATACCATTACGGGGGTGGAGTATTAGTTGCTGTTTCGACAAATTTAAACGCAGATATCATCAAAACGACTAAATTTAAAGAGTTTGAGCATGTATGGGTGAAAGTGCACATAGCAGGTGAAACACATGTTTTTGTCTCTGTGTACTTTCCACCCGGTAATGCTCGTAAAGTTATCTATGAAAAATTTTATCATAATGCTGAAAATATCATTAGCAATTTTCCCCCCGAAATAAAAGTGCATATTTATGGAGACTTCAATCAACGTGATATCGATTTCATCCCAGACGTTGACAATGAGAGCATCTTGCTACCAATTTATGGAGAGAATGAAGCGGTGCAATTTATATGCGATAGTTCTGCAAGTCTTGGTCTCAATCATATTAATAATGTTAAGAATCAACAGAATCGCTATTTGGATCTTTTAATGACGAATATTGATGAAGATTTCTGTGTTGAAGAATCATTGCATCCCTTATGGAAAAATGAACTATTTCATACAGCAATTGAATTCTCTCTAATTGTGCATGTAAACAATAGACCTGAAGAATGTGATTTTGAAGAAGTTCATGATTATCGTTCAGCAAGTTATGATAATATACGACAACAAATTTCTCTGGTGAATTGGCAAAATGTATTAAGAAATGAAGAAAATGTCGAAGATGCCGTTACAACATTTTACAGAATATTATACGGTATAATTCACGACACTATACCTTTGAAGAAAAGAAGACGACATAATACCTCAAGGTACCCCATTTGGTTCAATCGAGAAATTAAAAACCTGAAGAACAGAAAACAGAAAGCACATAGAGCATACAAAAAATATAGGAATGATCAAAGCTTATCCAATTATTTAAATATTTGCGATCAATTAAATCATGCCATTGATATTGCATCCGAAGAGTATAACGAAAAAACTGAGCGGGAAATAAAATCATGCCCGAAGAATTTTTTTAATTACGTTAAAACTAAATTAAAATCTGACAATTTTCCACCTGAAATGCACCTTGACGAAAAAGTTGGAGTAGATTCTGAAGCAAATTGCAATCTCTTTGCAACATTCTTTGAAGAAATCTACACCACACATTCGGAGGAAAATCGTGATCGTGAATATTTCTCATTTCTTCCTGAGCTATCTAAAGACATCAACGTTCATCAAATCAAAGTACATGACATTACGGATGCATTGAAAAGTTTAGATGCCTCCAAAGGTGCTGGTCCGGATGGGATTCCACCAGTATTCTTAAAAAATGTATCAGTAGAACTTACATCCCCGTTATACTGGCTGTATAACATGTCACTGGAATCAGGTAGTTTCCCTGAAACGTGGAAAAGCTCTTTTCTAGTGCCAATTTTTAAAAGCGGCAAAAAATCCGACGTACGTAATTACCGTGGAATAGCTATAATCTCTTGCATTCCCAAGATCTTTGAGGCAATAATCAATAAAACTTTATTCGACATGGTCAAAAACAGAATAACTCACACGCAACACGGATTTTTCAAAGGACGTTCAACATGTACAAACTTGCTCGAATTCATACATTATTCGTTGACGGCCATGGACAATGGCAATCATGTGGAAGTTCTCTATACAGACTTCAGTAAAGCTTTTGATCGAATTGACGTACCAATGTTGCTTTTTAAACTAGAAAAAATAGGATTTGGTCCAGGTCTTCTTAAATGGGTCGGGTCATACCTTTCCAATCGTCAGCAAATAGTTAGATACAAGGGAGTAAAATCTAAACCTATTCAAGTTACATCTGGAGTTCCTCAAGGATCTCATTTGGGTCCATTATTATTTATTCTGTACGTCAACGACATTTCCTTCATTCTTAAAAAAGTTAAAGCTCTCATATATGCCGATGACATGAAACTTTTCCTAGAAATAGTAAACGATGAAGACTTGCACACTTTTCAACAGGAAATCGATATGTTTTATGTGTGGTGTAAAAAAAGCCTTTTACAACTGAATGTGAAAAAATGTAATGCCATAGCCATAAGTAGGAAACGTAGCACACCCGATGTAACAATATTTTTAGGCGATCAACAGGTAGAAAAATGCGTCAGAATCAGAGATTTGGGAGTGATTTTAGACGCCAAACTAACTTTTACTGATCATTATAATACAGTTATCAACAAAGCAAATAATATGTTAGGCTTCATAAAACGATTTAGTTATCATTTTCACGATCCATATACAGTAAAAACATTATATGTAGCCTATGTACGTTCAATTCTAGAATACTGTAGCATAGTTTGGTCACCATTTTCGGTTACACATGAAAGTCGTATAGAATCAATTCAGAAACAATTTCTACTATTTGCGCTTCGAAAATTAGGTTGGACAAGGTTACCTCTTCCGTCTTATGAAGCACGATGTATGCTCATTAACATTCAAACACTAAAAGAACGACGCGAATTTGCCATGTTATCATTTGTAAACGACATCGTTTCGCAGCGTATTGATTCGATAGAGCTTCTTTCAAAATTAAACTTTTATGCTCCCTCTCGACAACTACGAAATCGTAGTATTTTTTATACAAACCATCACCGTACTAATTATGCTAAATTTGGTCCCCTCAACCAAATAATGACAACCTACAATAAATTTTGCGAAACTATAGATTTTACTATGACGAAATCACAACTAAAAAAAAATATTCACAAATCGTAGTTAAAAATAAAATAAGCAAACAGTTCTAGTTTTAAGTTAAAATTGTATTGGAACGGTCTACTTATGATTGACTAAATGAAATAAATAAATAAATAAACTTGATCCATCCGATGGAGGACATGCGATCCAACTCGTGTCCCCCGCAGCCCAGGTTAGATTTCCATTTTCGGGTATCATCAGCGAATTTGGATTTCCAATCGTGAAAAAAACTGGTTGCTTTTCTTGTAAAAGTTTTATGGGCACTTGGCAAACTACAGAAAATAAAATCATATGTATCACTATTGAGAGCCCAACATTGATCGCCAAAAGAACACTTACGTCGACGCTTCCGTGTAGCTTGACTGACGACAGCGGCACCAGCAACGCCTGCCATAAGAGCTGAACCCACTTTCTCAGGATGTCTCAAAACGAATTGCTGAACATTTTTAGCTATTTTACTGCCACGTTGAACTACCTGCGGGATCATTTTTGCTATTCGACCGAGCGTGAATAAAGGAAGGAAAGGCCTTGGTGATCGCTTTTCTCTGTTCTTGTGAGTTTCTTCATCGAAAGATATAACGCAGGTCAAACAAACTAGAAGTAACAGAAGTAGGGGAAGACGGGGTAAGACGGCCACCCTAAGCCATAAAAATCATAACCTAACACTGACAATGAATTACACTAGTTTCAACACAGCATATCATTTTTCGAAGTGTTGGGCATGCAAGAAAATTATTTTTCGATTTGTTCTGTTGAAACTTTTATAATTTTGAGCTATTTGAAGATTTGATTAAAAAGCACTTTATTTTTTGACGACGGGGTAAGACGGCCCACCAGCGGGGTAAGAAGGACCATCACTATTTTTTAAAATAATAGTGATTAGAAATGTTTGAATTCCATACGTTGAAATAAGATATGACTCCTTCAAGTCCCTCACATGGAAAATTGGTTAACATAATTGCCCGGGGGTTACCGTTTATTATTTTTATTGGGGTATCGTAAATATGGATACTCAAACACCCATTTACATCACAAAAATGATGTTTCTGGTTACGTCCAGCGCAAACAACGCAAATATGAGTTTATTTATGTGAAATGGCATATTTTCAACCAACAATTTTCGATAAATTGGGTGCAGCCATATTATTCTATGACATGGGGGGTGGCCGTCTTACCCCGTTCGAGGTGGTCGCTTTTACCCCGCTTGTGCAGATTTTACTCATGAGGCTAGTTTATAAGGATTTTTGTTTTCAATCTCAATCCCGTTCCTCTTATGTTTTGTTAACATTCCTGGTAAGTTATGAACGGGTTACTTTTTTGGTTTGAAAACGTTATTCCGAATCAAAATCCTTAAGGTTATATGCGACAAAATTAGATCAAATACATCATCATGGAGCAAAATCTTTGTTTTGTTTATTTGTTTTGAAAATCTCAATATAAACATTGCGCAAAATGGCTCAAAATGACAAATATTTCTTACTTGAACAGAGTACTAAGTGAAAGTTTATAGAAAACGGCATTTTCATGGTGAACTGTAGGTGGTCCGTCTTACCCCGGCGGGCCTTCTTACCCCGTCTTCCCCTACTGCGATGGCACGTTGCCTTGCCATCCCGTATGATCTGTGAGCAAACACAAACTGAAGACTGTAGTGACTAACGGGTATCGTTTGCGTTTTTATGTAGCTGGGAGGAAATTGGGAGGTCGGAGGTTACACTTGACCGACGGGAATTTGAACGTACTATTTTTTTTGCCATTGATTAAGCACATATTAGCTCTCTCAGAGAGATGGTTTCCCCCGCTTGATGGTAGCCGGTAGGGTGGGCATGAATGTTTTGATATGAACTGCAATATATGTATTTGCGAAGTGATGACACACAAGGAAGCTTGGTAATTCAAACAATTGAAATACTTCTTGACAAAAATATTGTCACCAAATCTGTCGAAGTGTATTTCACACCCTGAAAATGACGAACCACCCCGATCTATATTCTCTCCTGTACGCCACACAGCAGCAGAGTTGGATAAAAATCGGGAAACCCCTTTTATTAATCACCTAGTAGTGATGTTACTGAAAAAGTTTGAATTTCGCCAATTATGCAAAGTGATGTGTATTTTTATTGAATTAGAGTGACTTTGGGAATTCTCAGCAGCTTTGTGCTCTTCATCGTAAGTGATTTTTTGTCGGTCCAATCACCTTAAACTTGTCCGTATGATTTGGTTTGATAGGGAGCCAATTTTGAGTTCCATACTTTTTGGAAAACCCCCCATGACAAAGAGATTGGCTTTGTCTTGGTAACTATATGGATGCATGAGCACTAGATATATGACTGTAAATGAATATAAGAATACAAAGTCATCTTTTGAATCTGAAATTAAATTATAAACCTCAATGACTTTTGATGTGACAAGGATGATTGAAATTTTCAAGTGAAATTACTCATCTTCTTTCGGGACACCAAATTATCTAAAACTTCAACATTAAGAGGATTCACTAGATTAAAGAATGGGTAAGCCATGATTATCTGATTATTTGAAATATTTCATGGAATTGCAAATGAAATAATCAAAGTTTGCCATAGTTTAATCAGGAGGGTAATATTCAACAAACGGTTATCGCTGTTAAGTGAATCCCCCTATTGTTTCAAAATTCGAAATGGTAATTGCATTAAATGAACTCCCCCTTTTGACATGAATATAAATATGTTTTGAAACGAAGTAACAAAATAACCGGCTAAAACTTGAAATAGTAACAGTAAAAATAGACCAATTATCTGAAAAAAATCATAAAATAAATTGAATCGCTATATGTAACTTATGTTATTGTTATGTTATGTTATTTGATAAACAATCCCTATTTTTATTTATCTGTTTTATTGATGTTTCTCGGTGAGCAAGTCCCACTTTGAAAACCCAGAAATCTTGTGCTTTTCTACAAAGTACCACTTTTTCTTCGCTGTTTTGCAGAACTACTCCTTTTATATCGATTTTTATCCCTGCATACCTAGATTAAACAAATATTTATAAAAATACGAAAGATAAAACTTTTTTATCGTCTAAGGTGTTTACTTTTTGATTAACTTATTGTGGCGTATTTTATAAACAAGTTTAATCAATGCTGAGGCTCAGAAATACAAGTATGAGGACTATCATGTATCAGGTATCAGTAGGTCGGCTCCAGAGGCACGTTCTCCTTCATTTGGGAAATTTGTGCTATCACCATGAACACGAGCCTGACGGAAAAGGGAATTCCCCCCCAAGTAACACAAAAAACATCTTTGAAAATTAAAAATCACAAATATGTTTTATAAGTGTTATATATGCGTTTCACTGAACATCTTTAGTTATTAGCAAGCTCTAGTTATGTTGACTGATAACAAGCAACAAGAATACATTTTTTTCCTTTCGCCGGTATTACTATGCATAAAATGCACTAATTATACAATTAAATAACATTAATACACCATCATAACACAAGGTTATCGTGAAAGCAACCAGTGTTTATATTCTTTAGATTAGACGCAGTACTTACTTTTCATTTTTGATTTCTGAAAATGATTTTGATTTTGATTTGAAAATGAGATTATTAATCAATCATCTCACAAATAACCCAGTCCGACATGCTATTCATAGTTCCACAAAATTTCGCAATAAATATCAATTCCAGATAGCTTCCACATTCATTATATCGGTAGACCGATTCGGCGATGCACCAGTATAAACTTTCGGAATTCCATGATCTACCAGCGTACCTTCTAGTTACATCCACATCATACAGATTTCTCAGCTTCCTAGTGTGACTCTTTCTTCCACTTTACAACTTCTAGCACTATGAAAAGCTGTTGACTGTGCAAAATATTTCGCCGGCGCAAGTGAACTGCACTATGACACTGTCTTCACCATTATCTTCTCCCGCATGGATTTAAGTAAGCACTCGCGGAGTCCGTCTAATAACAGATTGTTACGGACGCCGGGTAAATTGGCGATAATCACGAAATTTATTCTTAAATTCCGAGGGCCATAAACAAAACAAAAACAAATGACAACAACATTTTGACATTTGGCAGAGTTGGCATTACAGGAGAATAAGTCATAATATAGTTACTTTAGTGTTATAATGAATACAGTAAAACAAACAAAGAAACGTTTGATGTGCGTATGCTGAATAAATGCTACCAAGACGTATTATAAACGTTATTTGAAAGCTCTCAACATTTAATTGTTGGATTTGCTGTTGCGAATACGAATTACCAAGCAGACTACAGTGCCGGTAATGCTTATGAATATAAGTTATTGCGTGAATAAAAATATGAAACAAATTCATATTTTCATTTCTCCCGATTTTCCGATTTCTCTTAAAAACAAAATTACATACTTCAGTTTTGTTAGTATCATAATATTTACATCACTTGAATGGCGTAAAAATCATGATAATTTAAGTAAGAGGTTCAATTAAATTTTTGATTAAAATTGTTCCAAAACAATTAACAGCACTGTAAGCCTTAGCAAGCTGCCATATTGCTTTTTCGCGTGGATTTAAAATATGTCTTCATTAAGCGTTAATATTTGGTAGATTCATGTTGCATTTTAAATTCGACTGAGTGGCGCTTGATTTATGGAGAAGTAAAAATAAATGTTTCGCTATAAATCTTAAAGCGCACGTAAAATATCACTACCTCCACTGAGTAAAATCTATTTCAGAATTTGTTATCTGAATAGTTTATGAAATGTAATTTTATCCATCACAAGACATCATTTTTCGAACTGGGAAATCCATCTGTGTTTTTTTACACAATTTGAAAAATTGAAGTCGTTCTATTTTGTTTTCTGTCAGTTTATCTGCTTCGCATTAACTCACTTATTTTTTTGTTATATAAATGTTTTCTGCAAGTTATATCATTATCAAATATCAAAATAACAGCTTATGTATATGGTATGAAATATAAGTATCGTCTGAAAGTTATATTACTTGAAAGCAACTAAATTCCAACCAACAATTGGGGTTGTATATTTTAAGTATATTGCAAGTTTTATTTGATGACAAACAACTAAATTATAACTGATAATGAACCGCAGACGACATTTTTAGTACTATAAATGTATTAAAATACATCTTATATAACTTGTAAGATGTTTTATAAGCCGCCATTTTTTGCGCTGTTTTGATTATATAGGTGTTCGGTTTTGAGTCGACATAACACGAAAAATACTATTGAATAAGTATTATAAGAGAATTAAGAACTATTATGGAACAAGTTGTGTTACTTGGGAGGAAAAAGGATAGGACAGGGGAAAGGACAGGATTAGGGCCCATATAGCCGAGGCGGTAAACGCACGGGTATTCAGCATGACCATGCTGAGGGTGACGGGTTCGATTCCCGATCGGTCCAGGATCTTTTCGTAAAGGAAATTTCCTTGACTTCCTTGGGCATAGAGTATCTTCGTGCCTGCCACACGATATACACATGCAAAATGGTCATTGGCAGAGGAAGCTCTCAGTTAAAAACTGTGGAAGTGCTCATAGAACACTAAGCTGAGAAGCAGGTTTTGTCCCAGTGAGGACGTTACGCCAAGAAGAGAGAGAGAGAGGGGTAAGGACAGGTAAGGGAATAGGATCATCATACACGCAAAAGCGTACCACAATGGGTTCAAACAGCGCCCTGAGAAGGGCACTGTAATAACGCATAAAGCGTAAAGAAAACCTATAGCTCTTTACCACAGCGGGTCAAGAACAGCAGAACATCCTGAAGATTCAGGTTTCTGAAGTCAGTTTCACTTAATAAATGTTTTCCGAGTACTCGGAAACGCAATTGCGCAAAAACTGGACAGTTACATATTAAATGATACGAAGTTCCATAATCGGATTCACAGATATCACATGCAAATTAATCAGCTTGCAGAATATTCGCCATGTGATAACTGAGTCGGCAGTGGTCAGTCAATGCTTTGACCAGAATGCTGCAATTCTGCTTTGACAGATTTGTTAGATACTTTGCCACCACAAGAGATGGCTCAGTACAATACAATTTTGTTTGACGACATGACTCCAAACTATTCCAGTATTGTTTGTGCTGAGTGGCAGCCCAGGTGTCAATCTGAAGCTTTACCCAACACTTGGATACCGGAATAGCTGGCTCAAGGCCAATGAAGTCATGTGATGCTCCAGTGCGAGCTAACTCATCAGCCAATTCATTTCCAGCGATGGAAGAATGGCCAGGTACCCTACCCATAGAAGGTGAACAGCGATTGCTGAATTCAGCTCCTCGGTTTGAGTTCGACAAGCGATCTTCGATCTGGAGTTGGCCGAAGCAAGTGCTTAAATAGCAGCCTGGCTATCTGAACAGAAGTATATGACTTTGCCCATTACGTGCTGCTAAAGTGCGGATTGCACTCCACACATAAGAGCAAATATTTCAGCATGAAAAACGGTGCGGTGTCTACCAAGTGAATAAGGCTGATGCAGCCTCAGCTCAGGAGAATAAACACCAGCACCTGCTCGACCTTCGAGAAGGGAGCCATCAGTGAAACATACGATGCCGTCTGAAATACTTCTTTCCAGATAACCAGATGTCTACTCTTCCCGCGAAGGGAATTTCGTGGAAAATGTCCTATATGGAAAATTACAAGCAATTGTAAGATCACTTGGAGCAAGGACAATTTTGTCCCTATTCACCCAAAGTGGAAACAACGAGGTGTGTGTTGATGTGCGGTTCACAGGAGTTTCCTCTAGTAAACCGAGTACCCACAAGCGGTAAGTGCAAGAAAGTACTTCTTGTTTGAGATGAATGTGTAGTGGGGCAACGTCAAAGAGAACATCGAGCGCTGCCGTAGGAGTTTAAGAGAACGCTCCAGACATCGCCATTAAGCACATTCTTTGGAGATGGCCTAATTTTGATTGGATTGTTCTCACTTCGTCCTTTTGCCACCACACAAGACATCCATGAGTCAATATTGGACGAACAACAGTTGTGTAAATCCATTTGATATACTTTGGTTTAAGACCCCAAGTTGTACCAAAGGTTCACCGGCATTGCCCGAAGGCCATACAAACTTTCTTGATTCTGAACTCAACATGAGGTGTCCAGGAAAGCTTGGAATCAAGAATGACTCCAACGCTGCCGTAATTCTGCAAAGTGACGTAAGCGACATTGAAACCTTTGGCCCATTTTTTGGTTACTATGCATAAAACTCTTGCTTATCCTTTAAGTTTCTTTCCATAGATGATAGATTACGACTAGATCTTGCATTCTAATACAGCGGGCATAATACAGTATTATTTTTACACCAGATATTATATATCATATACCAAAAATTATCGTCATTTTGAATGGCGCTTACGTCACTTTGCAGAATTACGGCAGAACGTACTTTACCTGTTCAGTCACATTGATTTCAGAATCAAAGAGACGTTAAAGTTGAACACCATTACGGTTTCGCTTTTCCGTGAAAAGAACAATAGATGTTTTACTCGGATTTACCGAAAGGCCATATTGGCGACACCAACGCTCAACTACCTGAAGAGCGTTTTGCATCAGGTCGAAAAGGGTGCTGATGCACATACCGACTAACAATGTTAGGTAGTCGTCGGCAAAGCCATAAGTTGGAAAACCGCTACTATTGGGTTGCCTCAATAGCGTATCTGCTACGAGATTCCACAAAAGTGGTGATAAGAGTCCCCCTTGGGGGCATCCACGAACACTCAATTTCCTAATCGCTGCCTGACGCAATGTCGAGAAGAGATGTCGGTTTTTGAGCATTTGGTGAATTTAATTGGAAATCATCGGAGATATACCATGATCCCGTGCGGCTTCCAATATGTCATCGAAAGGCACGTTGGCAAAGGCACCCTCGATATCTAAGAAAACACCCAAGCAGGATTACTTTTGAGCGAATGCCTTCTCGATATCGTAAACAACTTTGTGTAAAAGAGTCACAGTGGACTTTCCAGATTGGTAAGCATGTTGGTTCACATGAAGAGGTACATTGGCCAGATGAACATCGCAGAAAACTGCAAACAAGAAGTTTTTTTTTCAAAGCATGTTCGAAATAATCAAATCCCTTCTGAAGCAAAATAGGATAAATTCCATCTGCCCCAGAAAATTTAAAAGGAGCAAAGCTATTCAGTGCCCTGTCCACTCAATCTATTCTAAAGTTATGATACTCCGACCGAAGCAAGAGAACCATAACGGCAAGAAAAGGTATCAGGTTCATCCGAAGATGTAATATCCACACATCCGGGGAAGTGTGAACAAACATTCCAAAACTTCTTCATCAGCGAAAGCGAAATCATCATTTGTCAAATGAAGTTCGTTCTCTTGAAAATCTGGAAACATTTGTACCAAGGTTTTTCCAGCCGGATCGTTCAGCAGACCGAAGAGCTTTCTGGTAGGCCTTGCGAGGCGACCTGAAAGCCTCCGATCCAGCCGAACGTCGTCTTTCGATGGTGGTGTTTTCGTAGTTCTGAGCAAAGTCTACTCTGCATACAAATTATTAGGGGGATGGGGGGCGGTTCTGAGATGGGCAAATTTCAGCCTATGTAGTTTATTTACAACGTCTAAGCTTATTATAACTACGGTGAATTGGTATGGTACATATAGAGTTCCCAAAACCACACAAGTCGAATGCATCAAAAAGCTGAACCATCGAGTTCTCGGATGTTCACCGAGTCAGAAATAATGCCCATAGGAAAGCTTATCTTTTTTTTTTTCGAGTTGCATCCAAACCATTTCCGTTGCCACCGACGACTAATCCCACAACATTTGACATCCGAAGCGGTCGAGCTGACTGGTTGGTTGACTGGAGCGGGGACAAATTGCCTGGAACTAATGGGGAAATTTATAAAAGTAGTGCATTTGTGGCACATAAATTTTTGCTTCATTTATCTGAGCACTCGGCGAAAAGAATCGCTCTAGTTTTGGTGCAGCGTTTGGGCCCATGAAGGGGTCCACTCATGAAGCGCCTAACGCTTTAATAATTCAGATCTGGGTTTTGTTTAAGGGCAAGGTATTTGGAGTACATTACTCAAAATTTCTAGAGCACCGTTTTTAGAACCGTTGAACGGATTTGGATGAATATGTATCACGCTAATTGTGCAGCGGTTATCAACAGCGTGATGCATTTTAATCCAAATCCGTTCAACGGTTCTAAAAACGGTGCTCTAGAAATTTTGAGTAATGTACTCCAAATACCTTGTCCTTAATAGTTTCTTTATGTCTGTTAATTAAAAAAAACTCTCAAATTTGGGTCTTATCTTCTCAAAACAAAAATGCAGAATTCATGGATGATCCCCAACGCCACAATACTATAAACACGGTGGTGATGGTTCGCTTTTGTCACCACTGCAGCTTATAGTTCCCCGACCGACAGCAATGACATTTTTTCTGGCGAAAAGTCTACCTCGTTTCGAGAGATGTTGATAACTGGGGTGTGAGAAAATTGTTACAAATTATGAAGAATTGCGCTTTGGAGTTTGTTTTCCCTGGCAATTTGCAACCTAGGTGATAGTTCACTGCAGGATGGTCAGCAAATGTTGGCGAGTTTTGATACTTTGCTAAATTTTAGAGGAAAAATTATATTAATTTTGGTCCTCGTGTATAGTAGTATCGCTCTCTTAGATTTAGTGCGTGTGTGAAGCAAAATGTTAACATTGGCAATACAGAGTTTTGAAACAGATATAATATTCGCGGCAGTTTAGGAAGCACGGTGAAGATTTAGTCCGTTGTCAAGTGGCCGTCAACGAAGCCAGCTTGACAACTTCCCACAAACTCATTAACTTTGGGTGAAAGATGGCGGAAAATTACCTGAGATATCACTTTGTAGGCGGCATTCAAAACTGTGATCGCTTGGAAGTTCTCACACTCCAACATGTCACCTTTCTTGTAGATGGGGCAAATGACCTCTCCCTACCACTCCTTCGGTAGCTGTTCGGTTTACCAGATCCGGACTATTAGGCGGTGCAGTCAGGTAGCCAATTTTTCCGGGCCAGCTCAGCTCCGATAACATCCTTATCAGCTGACTTAATGCTTTTGAGCTGCTGGATAGCTTCCTTAACATCCCTCAAAGTGGGTGTTGGCTCGTTGTTGGTCCCTGCTGTACTGAAGTAGTCATTTCTCTCTTGTTCCTACCTGTCTGCGTTCTCCGCATCATTCAGGTGTTCGTCGTAGTGCTGCTTCCACCTTTCGATCACCTCACGTCCGGCCGTCAAGATTCTCCCGTTTTTATCCCCGTTCCACATACCCAACGTTGATCTTCGCTGCGTTGTTGATTGCTACGTTTATCGTACTCCAGCAGTCCTCGAAAAGGGCTTTATTGAGCTCGTCTTCATCTGGCATCGCTGCCTTGAGTTTCTCCGCATATTCGGTGGCGACATCCGGTTGCTTCAATCGCTCAAGATTATACCGAGGCGGTCGCCAGTATCGTACGTTGTTGATCACGGAGAGTTTTGAGCGCATTTTTTACCATCTCAAGTAGTGATCAGAGTCGATGTTAGGTGCCACGATAGGTCCCGTCGTCGATAATGTCGGAGATGTGCCGTCCGTCAATCAGGACGTGGTCGATTTGGGATTCCGTCTGCTGTGGTGATCTCAAAGTATAACGATAAGGGAGGCTCGACATTTGATCTCAACATCTCAACGCGTATCGCAGCAATATTTAACGTAGAAGCGGCATGTATTTTTATTAAATTGAACACAGATCACAGATCATTCATCGGGAAAGCTGTTTCTATCCCAGCGGAACCATAATACAATTTTTTTTTCAATAGTTTTCCATAGATAGTGCCATATCTGTCACAGACGCACTACTTTAACTAATCTTTACAACAGTAGAAACCAACTCAAGAAAGTATTTGGCCTTGATTTATTGTAATTGATACGTCACTTGAAGCCTATCATAATCGGTCAACCCACCAGTGCCTAGTGTTATCATACCTACGTAACAGCACTCCAGTAAACCAGAAACCTTCGAGTGAAAGCGATTCCGGCCATTTACCCGATTCATTAATGAAATTCAAATCAAAATGCTTTCACACGCCCAACCATCATCGTCATTGCGTTACGTTGCGTCGTCGGTTGGTCTCTTGTTGGTTTCCGTTCGTTGTGGATGGGACACGATGCCGAACGAACCTGACCGCAGTTGCGTGGGCTGAGCAATCACCAATCAACATGAATATAATTAATTGAATTGGAGCTCTTGTCAACGCTGATGCCATCAAAGCATCATCGCACAGTGTCGACGATGGGCTCGATTTGTCCTCCATCCATCCATCCGTCCATCCATCCGGCTTGGTAAAGGCACACGGTCCTAGCTGCCTCAGATGAGCTGATTGAGGGAAGAAATCCAATCGGGATCGAGAAAGAGCTGACACTTTTGTTTCCTCTTCGTTTTCGTATTTTATAGCCTTGTAAGTTGAACATTGGAGGCCAGATGGTCTGCCTGTTCTCAGTTCATTGATAATCGACCAGAAGTGGATATGAATTACTATTACGTGACCTAGAACCTGTTCCAATGACAATGTCAATGTCTTTGATTATATCCGTTTACAACATAAATGTTGTTTTTGAAGGAAAGGAGTAAAGGCAATAATTGTGTCATCATGATTGATGTGATTCTAGGTGGTTTGACTCTTAGTTGACTTCAATGCTTAACGTAAGGTTAAGATAATGCCAACGTTATCTTCGATTGATAACAAGCTGCTTAGTACAAGTCATGATGATTATGCTTAAAGCGTATAAGTTCTATTTCAAATACGGCCTGAAGCCTTTTGGCCTAGGTTTTGTTTGCTAACGGTACCAAACGGTATGCCATTGTTACGGAACTCCGTCCTGACCTGAAGCCTTACCTACGCTAAAGAATTTTGTGATCCTACCTACCTTCATCACCAGCTCCAGCCCTCAACGGTCCTACAAAATGATGCCAAGGACTCGGGATTATGACCCTCGACGATCCTCTCGAACATCTCTGGAGACTTATACTCTGTATAAGCCATTACACCTCTTGTCTTTTAGCAAGCCAACCTAAATAAAATTTTGGGAAGATCGACAGATAGTCAAGCAGAAGTTGAGCTATTGGTAGATGGACAACAGACTGGTGGAGAAAAAGCTGCGGATGTTTTCAATCAGTTCTTCAGCACCATTGGACCCCAGCTTGCCTCAACGATTAACAGTGACAGACAAATCAATAAGTACGATACGCTTACGCAGCTAAATGCCTCAATTTTCTTACGACCTGCTACTGAGCAAGAAATCATCCTTGAGATACGGAAACTGGATGCGAACAAATGCAGCGGTCCAGGCGGTATATCGGGAAGGTTTGTCAAAGATCATCATCAAATCTTCTCGCCTCTCTTGCGAGACGTCTTCAACCAATCGATTGCAGTTGCTTTTGTGCTGTGCTCTGCTTCAGAAGCATCGGTAGTGTGCTCTCCGTCGGTGCGATAAACACCAGTTGCCTTTTGTTCGGCGCTGCTATTGGTTCGGTTCACACATTCGATAGCCAAATTAGTGGTGTATAATGGAAGTGTTTTCGAACACACTTCAATTTCGGTTCCCCGCGGGGGCATCGCCGCCGTCGTGGATGGAGATTGCGGAATTTATCAAACGGATACACTCCGATGTCATGCAAGTGGAAGTCGTTTATAAATTTCCACCGCAGAGATCTGTTTGTATGAAGTACAAAACTCGGGAAGCGATGGAGGAAACCCAGCGACGGAACGCAGGTGTATTTAAGTTTTATTACGCTGATGGAAAAGCAGTGGATGTGGACGTTACTACTGCGGGGAGCAACGTTGCTTACGTCCGTCTGTTTGATCTCCCTCCCGAGGTCCATGACAACGTTCTGGATACAGCTCTCTCTCACTACGGGAAAGTCGTCAAGATCGGAATGCGGAAAACGAAGTCGAAGACGGAGAAGAAGCAGAAGGAAAAGCGACAACGAGCATCCTACGCTGGGGTAGTCGAGACGGGAACTGCATCACTGTCGGATGATGTAGTCATAATTGAAGAGGAAATCACCCCGGAAGAAGTCATACAGCAAACGGTTGTAAGTGTCGTGGAACAGATGCAAATGGAACAACAAAGAAAAGTACAAGCAGAAGAGGAAGAAAAACGACGAAGACAGGAAAAAGCCCTTGCGGATCTGACTAAATGGACAAGCTCGGTCATAGAGGCGGTAAACAAACAGGAGGTGAATGACCGTCGTGCACAGTTTGCTGCTGCAGGATCAACATCAACGGAGATGCTCAGACCGAAAAAGACAACGCGTAAAAGTTGATAGTTTTAAGAATATAATTGTAACATTTGTTTTTTTACAATACTACATTTCGGCTCCGTTAAGTGCTATGCACGCATGAGCCTTTCAAATAAATGCAATGAAAAAAATAAAACCAATCGATTTCTACGGGGAATTTTCCTGATTTCCTGAAAATTGCACGCGTGACACCAATTCACAAAGCTGAGTCTAAGAACGACGTTAATAACTACAGACCAATCTCAATATTATCCGTGGTGAGCAAGATATTGGAAAAGTTGCTAGCAACCAGGCTTTTGAGTTTCTTGCATAAGCATAAAGTTCTCTATAGTCATCAGTATGGATTCAGGAAAGGCTCCAGTACTCTTACAGCCACCAGTGAGTTATTAGATGACGTTTATGCTGCTATTGATTCCCGTAATCTCGTTGGAGTAATCTACCTTGATCTAAAGAAGGCTTTCGACACCATCGACCATGAACTATTGTTACAGAAATTAGAGTATTATGGGATTAGAGGAATTGCGAATAATCTGATACATAGCTACCTGTCCGGCAGAAGCCAGTTTGTACACGTGAATAATATAAACAGCACTAAACGACCGTTAAAGGTGGGTGTTGCACAGGGTAGCAACCTCGAGCCATTATTGTTCCTCCTATACGTCAACGATCTTCCGAAGCTAAACTTGCATGGTCGGCCACGACTATTTGCTGATGATACTTCATTATCGTACGAATGTTCAAACCCAAATGAAATTGTTAGACAAATGACAGAAGACTTGGTTAAGCTGCAAGACTACTTCAATGAAAATTTGCTCTCGTTAAATTTGTCTAAGACAAAATATATGATTATTCATTCTGCTCGCCGCACCGTTGGATTGCACAGTGATCTAATAGTTGAATTCACAACAATAGAAAAAGTAGAGAGTTTCAAGCACCTTGGTCTAGTCATCGATTCAAAACTATCTTGGAGCGATCATGTGAATTCACTACAAAAAGACATTAGCTCTATGTGCGGCATATTGTGGAAGGTGGCCAAATTTGTACCCCAAAAAACTTTAATAACAATGTATCATGCCTGCGTTCAGTCTAAATTACAATACCTGGTATCAATAATAGGATGCAGCAGCGAAGTCACGATTAAAGCCATTACAAATCCTCCAGAATCGTTGTTTAAAAGCTGTTTTTAAAAAGCCAAGATTGTTCCCTTCTGTGGAATTATACAGAGGTAGCCCTTCGTCAATCCTACCAATACCAGCCCTGCGGGTGCTCCAATGTTTGCAGCAAATCCACAACAATTTGTACAATCAGGAAGCCCACCATAACCTAGATTTGGAGCGTATATCACATAGATACACATTACGGAATGCCTCGGTCCTAATGATATCCCGAACTAATACAGAAACTGCAAAAAGGTCTGTGTCGTATTTTAGCAGGAAATGTTTCAATGCACTACCAGCTGAAATGAAATCGGAACAAAATGCAAGCACATTCAAGAGATCCGCAAGAACCCTCATTCGAGCAAGAATCCAGCAATATATAATCTGAAACTAGACTTCGTTGATGTTGGAGTAATTACTTGGCTTTTCGGCCCTGCGGAAAAACTGGTTTTGTCAGGTAAGACCTGGTATATGTCTGGCCGAAGCCAGTGAAACTACACGCATTGAAAGTCTCAAACTGCTTCCAGAACGTGCCTACCTCTAACTAAATCTGCTAACTCCGTTGCGTTAACGCCACCGTCAACAGTGATGGCATCGTAGCCATCCTAGTTGCTGCTCTCCATCTGTACTGCTCTGTAGACCTTTTTAATCCTGGAGTAATTGCTTGGCTTTTCGGCCAGGCGGGAAAACTGGTTTTGTCAGGAAAGGCCCTTGTATATGTCTGGCCGAAGCCAGTGATACTACACGCATTAAAAGTCGCAAACTGCTTCCAGAACGTGCACACCGTTAACTAAATCTGCAAACTCCGTTGATGTTACGCCACCGTCAACAGAGATGGTACCGTAGCCATCCTATTTGCTGCCTTCCATCTGTACTGCTCTGTAGACTTCGTCGATCCTGGGGTAACTGCTTGGCTTTTCGGCTTTGCTGGATAACTGGTTTTGTCAGGTAAGACCTGGTATATGTCTGGCCGAAGCCAGTGATATTACTCGCCTTAAAAGTTGCCAACTGCTTCCAGAACTGCGCTGCTGTAACGTCAACAGCGATGCCATCGTCGCCATCATGGCTGCTCTTCATCACCTAGATTGCCATGTATACTCTTGTTGCCGTAACACCGCTGCGATCCTGAGCAAACACCTACTGCCCTTCGGTTTCTTCATAATGCTTTGTTGTTTTGTTTGTTTTTATATTTATATTGTTATAACTTAATTTTAGGGTTACTTTTTTGTACTTTGTCTCAATGAATCATTACTGATTAAAGGGTGAGTCGTTAATTATTGTGCCACCCTACCTTCAAGTGATTCGCAAATTGTCTACAGTTAACGAAATGAAACCAAATTTTTACTGTAGTTTCGTATATGTATGTATTTCAACTTTTTGGTATAGGTTCAAATTTAGGATGCGTCTTAGTGAAATTCACGACATTTTCAATTAACGCCCTCCATGTGGACATGTTCAGGCTCCACTTGCAACAAATAATCAAAGCTCTCTGGTTTGTTTATGCGCATCGTGCCTGGTTTTTACCCAGCTCCAAGCTTATGTTTCACTGACAACCGTTCCTGAAACCTATCGACGAACATTAAGATGATCCGATAATGTATAATCATTAATTGTTCCAAGGCGCGATACCATGATTTTAGATTTTAGCATGTGATTGTACAACATCTTTTTTAGAACTGTGAACTAAATTTATTCTATATCGCGCGGAATCTCACTGATAACTGCTCAATTCATTTTATGTAAACAATAGACTCTAAGGAGAAACTGTACAAAATTTGGTTGATTTTGGTGAAGTAGGAAAAAAGTTACGTTAGTTTGAAAATGGCACAATAACTATCGACTCACCCTTTAATTAGTGCACTTCCTTTAAAGAAATCTTTTTCTCACTGGAAGTGTAAAGTTTTTGTAAATGTTTTTGAAAAGAAGGGTAGGTTTTATGCCTTTGGGAGAAGTGATTCGAAAGGAATTCCGCTCCCATTGGCTTTTCCCTGCTCCAAATAAATAAATTAAAAAAAACCTTTTCCTTGCCTTTGATGCCATTCTGATTCCCATTTGCACCAAATTTTTCGTTATTATTGAGTGCAGCATCTTCAATAGATATAGAGACGTTTCTTATAGAGATTGTTCTACAATCGAAATATTGAAGAATAACGAGTTAGATGTTTAACAAATTTATATGGGTGCTATAATGCAAACAGGTGAAATCTTAGGTCTGAAGATCTTAATTCTACGCCCAAGGTAGTCTGCATTACGGAAACATTTTAAGTCGATCGGAAATCAAGCTCTTACACCCAAAATTTATTTTGCGAAGTTCCCATGCATTTACCGCTTCGGCTTTATGAACCCTAACCCCTAACTTTACTCGAAAATGAAAACACGAATCCCACTTTTAGCGCGACCCTGGTCGTATGAATGAAAGCTCCGCGACAGAACGCCATGAATGCCGTAAAAAAAGTTTTACGACAGGCCAGAGTGATGGAAAACCGTAGCGCTCTTGTTTTGACATAATTTCATGCCGCCGGGACATGAAATACCGCAATAGCTAAGCGAGCGTGTACAGCAACAAATGATGTGTAGGTAGTGCCCAACATTTCCACAGACGCGTCCGTCCGTCAACGCTGGCTGCCGTGTGCCGAGCGCCGCTAAGTGAGGTGGAAAAGATGCCTTCTGGGCGACTGATATCATGCTTCGGATGAAATATTACCCATCGCCATATTATATTACCAACTACTGCGACCGACCGCTGCTGTTTATTTAGTTTACTCTCCATTTGCATCGACTGTTCGAAGCTGTTGTTTGTAGCCGCCAGGCACAGAAGCCTATCATGGGATGTTGAGGGAAAGAGTTATGAAACGCATTATTAGAAGCGTAAATTTCTATGATACATGGCGTACCTACCAAGCTGAAACGTGAACACGAAAATTCACATGGCATGCCATACAGTGAGTCTCTGATAACGCAGTGTTACTCACTAACTGGTGGCAATCAAAATTGGTTGTCTTTCAACAATTTTCTCATGCATTTTTGACTCATTTTTACCCCCAACAACGGTACTTATCAAGTTTCATCCGGAAAGATGCTACAAATCTATGGCGCAGCGGAACCAACTCTTTTAACCCGTAGGCTACGGGGCTCACAACAAAATTTCAAACTGCTGCAAAGACGCAAACATCAATATTTTTCAATGAAATTTTGAGGTTCACTTCACTATTAGTTGTAGTTTCAGTTATGCTAGAAGCCACAAAAATTGAAGCCACGAGAACAGTTTTATTCCGGTGGACGTCTGGGTCAGGAGGGGTAAAAACTGCATAACCTTCCTTTTAGCAAGGCGCCATTAGTTGGAATTCAAATGAATTCATCTGAAAAGTTGTTAGTTCTATGTATTATTGTATATTACGTCAGGCCTGGGGGTTAAGAAATATATAGGTGGTGTAAAACTTTTTCCAGGCCCCCAAAATATTTTCAATTTTGAGTCTAATTTCTATGCGCTTGTAAAAGATTTTGAGGTACGCAAGAAGTAAATTTTTCTGTCCTAATGCAGGTCTCAAGCATATTGAATTTAACTATAAGTAAAACTTGATGGTAACACACTGTTTTTGTTAGAAAAATCATGTTTTCCACGAAAGTAAGACGACTTTACAAGAAATTGCCTACTTTTAGGCGATAAATGCGGTACCTTCTGTGAAACATTAAACGCCTAAAAGTAGGCAATTTCTTATAAAATCGTGTTACTTTCGTGGAAAACATGATTTTTCTAACGAAAACAGTATGTTACCATCAAGTTTTACTTATAGTTTATTTCAATATGCTTAAGACCTAGCTTAGGACAGAAAAATCTACTTCTAGCGTGCCTCAAAATCTTTTACAAGCGCATAGAAATTAGACTCAAAATTGAAAATATTTTGGAGGCCTGGAAAAAGTTTTACACCACCTATATATTTCTAAACCGCCAGGCCTGATGTAATATACAATAATACATAGAACTAACAACTTTTCAGATGAATTCATTTGAATTCCAGCTAATGAGGTCTTGCTAAAAGAAAGGTTATGCAATTTTTACCCCTCCTGACCCAGACGTCCACCGGAATTAAACTGTTCTCGTGGCTTCTATTTTTGTGGCTCCTAGCATAACTGAAACTACAACTAATAGTGAAGTGAATTTCAAAATTTCATTGAAAAATATTGATGTTTGCGTCTTTGGCAGCGGTTTGAAATTTTGTTGTAAGCACCGTAGCCTACGGGTTAAATAAAAAAGTCCTAAAAACATCATCACGCCTACACGTCAGAAGTTCTACTTGAATTGGTAAAAATGGAATATTTATGAATTATGCATGCGACGGTTTTTCACCTGCCTCCGCAGTAGATCTCATGAGTCGGTAAAGCCTGTGCTAGATCCTTCACGCATAATTTGATGTTAATAGCCAAGCCATTTCCAAGCTAACCGACATTGGCTTTACTGTTCGAGATAAACCATTGCATGAGAAATACAGAACGCTTAATATGGATGAGTACGACGGATGTCATGAAATGACAATTCTCGTGATTAGCAAACATAACAGGGAATTTCTCTTTGACACATTTTGGTAAAGATCAGATAATGTAATCGCTTCTTTCCATTGCACTGAAGACCAGGATCGCAATCTAGCGGGACAAAATTGATTACTCCAACACGAAGCATTTCCATCACATTAGGGGAAAGAGGAGTATAACGCCCCGGCTAAGCATATGGGGTCATAAACCTCAAATGATGCTTATTTTAAGGTTGTATTCTACCTTTGAGAGCAGTTTACTCCATTACCTAAAATACTTTAACCTTTGACCCGCGTGCACACAAAATTTCTCATTTAAAAAAGCAACTCAAAAAGTGTTATTTTTTTGGTGCCGGAAAACTGCAGGAGGCAAAACGCCTTTTTGAGTGAGGCAAAACGCCCGCTGGCACTTCCCGCTTTGACTTGTTGTGAAATACCAAGGGGCTCCATCGAACTCTTTCCAGCAGCAAATGAAGGAGTAGGAGGTGCGTGGTGGTTTAATGGATTGATTTTATATAACCAGCGCGCATTGTCTTAATTTCTGAGCGCTTTTCTTTCCACAATAGCAACCGTTCTTGGGCTTAACCTGCTCAGTTTTAGTTCTAGTTTGCTTGCACGTTGGAGATTCAATTGTGAGGCCACCATGCTCGAATTATATACCGCAGGCATCTATTGATGAAGACCTGCAGCCGTTGCGTGTTCTCCACTGATACACACCATGTTTCACTGGCGTATAGCAGCACAGGTTTCACGTTCGAGTTAAAAATTCGGATTTTGGTGCATCGACTGATCTGGTTGTTTTTCCATACATTTCTTAAACTCGCACAAGCGGCCCTCACCTTCCTAGTCCGTGCACCTATGTCGATCTTGGAGCCGGCATCGGCCGTCATTTGGCTACCAAGATATTGGAAGTTTACAATATTCTCCACTGATTGCCCAGCTACCGTAAAGCTGGAAGGGTTGACCGTGTTTACATCCAACGATTTGGTTTTGTTGACGTTGATGGTAAGACCTGCCGCTGAGGAGCGATTGGCTAGATCATCGAGCTTGCTCTGCATATCAGAGCGCCGTTGAGCTAGGAGAGCAAGTCGAAGTCATTTTGGTGCTCTATGGTAATAGGCTGCCACAGCAATCCACGATTTGGTTCACGGTCAATCGCACCTACCAGGATCGCGTCGATTACAATGAGGAACAGAAGCAGTGATAGTATACAAGCCTGCCTCACTCCAGCAGCGACCCGGATGGGATCGGACAAAACACCGTCGTGCAGTACTCTGCATGAAAATGCCATGTACTGTGCTTCAGACCATTGCGCCTGAGGGCTTCCCACAAGTTTCCGTGATTGAGACGGTCGAAAGCTTTTTCGTAATCAATGAACAGCAGGTAGAGAGACTCTTGGAATTCATTTATTTGCTATAGGATGATACGGAGCGTGACAATATGGTCCACACAGGATCGTCCGACACGGAATCCTACCGTCGGAGAGTTGCGTCAATCTTATCCTGTATCCGGTTTAGGATCACTTTGCAGAGGACTTTGAGACCGATACACAGTAACATGATGCCCTGCCAATTATCGCATACAGTCGGGTCACCCTTCTTGGGTACCTTCACTAAGACGCCTTGCATCCAGTCGGCCGGAAATGTCGCGGTTTCCCATATGTCAACTACCCATGAAGCAACTAAAATGGCGGCGATATCCAGCAATCATTCAGCCACCTCACTGGACTACCGATTGAGTCGTATGAGAACGCTAGCCTTCGAATTCTCATAGACCTGGATAATCTAAATCTTGGTCACCCGCTGAAAAGTCGAAAAGGCCGCACACAAGAACCAATAGCCGCCAAAACACGACTTGGTTGGACTATCTACGGAAGCTGCGCACCTGAGGATACAACCGCGAATTCCGCAAACTAACACTCTCTTCAGTTGTGCAACCAAAACGCGGACGAAGACCTTCACCAAACTGTAAAAATCTATTTCGCGCTTGAGAGTATCGGAATCGTGAAACCAGATGGGCTGATACAATCGCGAGACGACCAACGAGCGCAAATGCTTGTGAGATCGCTCACCAAACACCGAGATGGGTGCTACGAATCAGGACTACTCTGGAAGTACGACAACGTTCGACTTCCAGACAGCAAACCAATGGCACTGAAGATATGGGAATGCCTGGATTGGAGAATGATGAACGACCCGCAGTTAGCGAACGTTGTCAGAGCGAACATGCTCTTCAATGTTTCGAAGGGATATGTCTGGAAGCTTTCCGATGCAGAGGTTCAAGCTGAATACCCTCGCATGTGGTATCTACCAATATTTCCGGTTGTGAACCCAGACAAACCCGGCAAGACTAGGCTCGTTTGGGATGAAACTGCAATCGTCCATGGAATATCTCTGAACACCGTCTTGCTGAAGGGCCCAGATCTGTTGACATAACTTCTGTCATTACTAATGCAATTCAGAGTACAAAGTCACAGTTTGCGGTGACAGCACAGCCAGTGCTTTTTTGGAAGGAAAATATAACCTGACATCGAGCCAAGTTGTAAAGAATGTGCACGCAAGCAAGTTTCAACAGAAACATCCGGCTGCCGTTGAAGGTGTTGTGAAGCGACATTACGTTGACGACATGCTTCTAAGCGTAGAGCAGGAGGAAAAGGCAGTTCAGCTTGAGTTCAGCTGACACGAGACGTGAGGAAAATCCATGCGGCGGCAGGTTTGGAAATCTGCAATTGGGCATTAGTATGGGACAAATATCAAATTCTCGCTCCAGTCGACAAGGCAGCAGCTACAGTCATACCGTCAATCGCCGGACTGATACCGAAGGTCTGAGCGTAGTTTACAGCTTTCTCCTATCTTCGATACAGCAAATACAGGCACACAATAGAAATACACTAGAACGCCAGTGGCGCTGTACTCAGTTTTCCTATTTAATTATTTTAATAACCTTAGTTGTAATAATTGATTATTTTTAAGTGCCCATCTTGTAGAGGTACTTTTGTTTTGGTGAACAAAATTTATTTGACACTTATAGTACCGCTACTGACGCTGTAAGGGCGAGGCAAACTAGATGTTAGTCACACGAACAGTCGCGACATTGGATTTCTGTGGCTGGTTATTCTAATAGACACACAAACCCCCACCGAGATCAGCATCTGGAGCAAGGTAAGTAAAAGGAAGGTAATCCAATATGTCAGATTGCACCATCCGCCATATTAGAAAACCTAACGACAGCTGGCTAGTTTGTGTTTGTTTTTTTTTTTCACTAGTGAGATGACAAACAAAAACTTTCAGCCCTAGCAACGTAGCAACCCCACAGAAACCATCCACGCTTAACTTTATCAGCATTAAAATCGGACAAACTCCATGACACTCATCGAGTGTTTCCTACCTACACAGATTGCAAATTAGCTCAAACACCCACTTAAGCCAACATTTTGCAATATTTTCGGCATAGCAATCACCATTGTATCCAGCTTTCCACGCTAACCATAATGGCGGCTGCTATAAAAAAATTTGACAGCTCTTGTGCCCCAGCCGCCCCAGCTGAACTGAAATTATGATACAAAATCTCAGCAATCTTAGAAATCATGAAAAAAAAATCAGCTGTCAAGTGATGACAAATGCGACTGCTTTAAATAATTTGGATTGGTTTGTTTAAACATTTTCGTTTTTAATAATTCTTTATTTTAGGTAAGGGACGTAAATCGTAAAGACCTCTTTTGAATCCCGGATTCTCGAAGCCCAATCCCAAATTTGAACAAAAGGAAAACCCATGAGCTACTGGTCTCTTGCGAATGGAAACCTCCCAGATGGACATTCTTGCCTTGGAGGCAACGGATAGGGTCAGATGGCGGTGGTGGCTTCGACAATGGTGACGTAGCTTTGATTATGATGACGAGGGTTTCAAGAGATGATAGGATGGGAGCGGTCAGAGAAGTTGCGTTTCGAGAGGAATACTCGATTCCGTAGCAGGTCCAGAAGGCCGTAGGAGTCAATGTCTTCACAAAAGCTTGCGTGGGAGGTATATGGAAACCTATACCCAGGAGGGTTGTGTGTTTTACGATACAATCCGTTTCCCAGCAAAATCGGATGAGTCTGTTTAGCACACCAAACAAAGCCGGCAAGTGTCCAATCCCATTCCGGCACTGCCTTTTGAGTCTTAATCCGTTGCGATAATGGGGAAATATTCGGACTGTCCATCAACACGACCACGATCTAGGGTTATGTAGTGCTGGAGATTTTGTAGTGATGCAGTGCGGTACTGCAGTCGTTGCCATCTAATTTCACTGAGGTCTGATGATCGGGAGTAGGATGTCTCCTGCTCTAGAAGCAATATATCAAAGTTTAAGTCTTGATCTGGTACTGATCTCTCTGGAAATGTGTTTGAACTCAGAGTATGCGCAATTGGGGAACAATATGTAAAGTTAATTTACTACAATGGTTAAATTGAAATGGACTTTCTCGGGTTACGCCAGCGAAGCGCAAATCTGGGTGTACGGAGCTAGTTGAGTGGCTAATTTCATTCTGAAAATAGTTTTGGAGGAATTGGAAAAAAAAAACATATGAGTGATTCTCAACATGAGATTCCAGGTGGAGAATATAGAGTGAGCGGGGTATAAAAATCACGTTGAGCTGAAAGGCTAGTGATCATTGGTCGTCTGCCTGCTTTCCGATAACCTTCGCATGCTAGTTTTTGTGAAGACTTCGGTTCCTTCGGCATTCTGGACTTGCTACCGAATCGAGGAAACTGAGTATTTCTCCAAAACGCAACTGCTCTGACCACTCCCACCCCATCACCTCTTGAAGCCCTCGTCATCATCATCAAAGCTACATCACCATTGTCGAAGCCCTCACCGTCGTCTTAAGCTTATCCGTTGCCTCAAGAATGTTTCCCTTTCGGCTATGCTACCAAGAGTAAATTCCATTCTGTAGAAAAATATAGCTTTTGTTGACTGTAGGTATTATGCGGGATAGGTTCCCGTACTCGGACAAACTTTCGCTCATCTATACGTCCTGAAACCATGGATCTACAGGAGATCTTGAATGTCCATCTGAGATGTTGCCATTCGCTAAGGACCAGCAGCTCATAGGTTTTCCTTTTGTTCAAATTCGGGATTGGACTTCGAGATTCCAGTATCCAAAAGAGGTCTGTACAATTTACGTCCCTTATCTAAAATAAAGAATGAATTATTAAAAGCGCAAATGTTTAAACAAACCTATCCAAATTATTTTCATCACTTGACAGCTGATTTTTTTCATGATTTCTAAGATTGCTGAGATTTTGTATCATAATTTCAGTTCAGCTGGGGCACAAGTGCTGTCAAAATTTTTTATAGCAGCCGCCATTATGGTTAGCGTGGAAAGCTGGATTCATAATTCACAAAAATGCGGGGGCACGAGCAAATTTTTTAACTTGGGGGAATACTACTCATTTTATGAGTGCCATGGAAATATGTCAACATTGGTTATCCGTGTTGAGAATGTTGTAGCCGATGCAGCGCAGCAACCCTTCTGTAGCGTTCTGCAGCATACACAAACTGGCCGGCTGTCATCTCCATCCCCCCGCAGTGTACCGCACTCCCTGCATCCACTTACTGCTTATACGCTAACACCTTCCTTAAAAACACCATGATCTGGAGAGCAGACTGATAGCAATATACAACAGCAACCAACATAAATCCAACTTGAGAGAAACATCTCGCTTCTGCGTGCAAGTAAAAAGTGCGCCATACTAGGAACCTTGCGTGCGTAGCAAACAGTGCCAAGCACAGTTATAGTAAAAAAAACCCCTGCAACATCAAATTTCCCCAACCGTAAGCAGAGGCTAAACCATCCAGATGTAGGTCGAAAAATTGTGCAACAAAATCTAGGTCAAACGATGTGTATAAGTACTAATTTGAATCTTCCTCTATAGCGATGCCCCAGTGGAGGAAGACTAACCCTTTCAAACCCGACATTTTAAAATTAACAAATCAATATTTTAACTTTTGATTTAAAAATCGAGTACATCATTCACACAATAATGTCAATACGTAGTGTCAATAAGATATATTAAAATTCCAGGCCCTGAGGAAGGTCCAAAGGGGGTGGAAGGTGATTAAAAATGGCAGATTTTAGCGTTAAGTAGTTTGTGAACAACCCCTAATAGCCTCTTCGATCGTTCCCTACTATTCTTCACCATTAACCGTTCGTTCATTCGCTTCCGATCCAAACTACGAACGAACAGCAACGAATAACAATGTCAACAAAATCCAGAGCGTCAGGGATATCTGAGGTTACCTATAATATTATGTGTTTAAGGAGAAATTTCAGGGCTGCCACAATGGCCGACTTGGTCCCCTACTCACGTTTTCAAGAGCACCAATCTTGAAAATTTGTAAACAAATGTTCTCGATTTGTAAAAGCTGCCTCTTTTTGGAAGTGAGCAAAGCTAGGAAAAACAAATGCGGCTTGGCTCGATGCTTTGTTCGTCAGATTTGTGCCTCTAAAGTTTGTATGAAAAATTTCTATGGGATTTCATGATGTTTCACCTTAAGTCCTTTAGATCTACACTCGTAACAAAGAATCGTGCACACCTTAGTACAGTGCATTTTAATAGACAGATGATAAGTTTAACCATATATGATATAACTTAGCGTTGTTTCAGATCATCCACATCATTCTGAAGCTGAGATTTTTGGTATGTATACATTTGTAATTATCTTACATTCTAAGTTCACGAATATTAGAATGTATCCCTATCAGTTCATACATATAATGTCGTGGGAGATGAATTTCCAGTTCATCAGGGATATCCTAAGTATCACTTACATGATTAAAGCCACACTCGTAGTAAAGCATCGGTCACACTTCAAACTCAGTATAATGCGTTTTGGTAGTCATAGAGGATCAGTCGAATCACATGATATTTGTATATACATTTTAGACTCTAAGGGGCGATTTCTTCACCCTAGCTTAAGCGTTAAGCCAGGTTTAACTGTATGGGTAAGCCTGGCTTACCGGTTAAGCCGAGGTGAAGAAATTGGCCCTAAGACTTAGAGGCTTTCTATGTCTCCAAAATGTTCTATCATAACACAAACTCTATGTATGCATATGATAGCAAAACTATTCCCCTTGATAAAACCGTTTTGATTTTGAAAATCCACCCACTGGGTCAAAAGGTATGAGTAAAAGTAAGGAAAAAAGTTGTCCACAACTTGTTTGGGTTAACCTATTTCCTTTGTAATATTTCAATTTTATATGGTGCATTTTGATTTTTCTAGGGAGCATAATTCAATTCATTATGGAATCAATTTTCATTTTTTATGGAGCATTTTCATTTTTATGGAGCATTTCAGTATTATTTATTGGTGCATAATTTCACTTTTAGTGAGAAAATTTCATATTTTACCGGTAAACTATCTATAAAGTATGGAACGTTTTCAATTATTTATAGGATATATTAAACATGCCTCCATTCTTTATGAAACACTTTTTTATTTTCTATGGAGCGTTTCTAGTTTTTTTATGGATGCAAAAAAAAGGCTTATTTAAAAGACTGCGGTCTTATTTAAAAGACTGCGGAGCCACCTTTGAAATTTAAAATTTCCTCCTTTCAAAACTTGTTAAAATATTGGCATACAATTTTCGCCTGAATTCTGTAGAAATTCCAAAGCTCTTCAGTTTCAGAATCGAGATTTGAAATGTTTCTGTTGATTATTTGTGCTTATTTCTGTGTAAAGTTCTTGAAGATATTCCAAAGATTTCTCCACAGAATTCGTAGAAAGAATACTTCGTATGTACACAATCCCACATTATTCTCGTTTTTGCACTACAGCTACCTTTATTGATTACTCGCACTTTCTTAATTGTCTATCTCCTACCTCACTTCGTCTATCTTCTTCGTAGAAAACGGGGCCCCTTCTTTTTGCTCCGCTACTGCACCTGCTGCAGTACCTTCTCCTTCGTCTCTCCTTACGACGTCCTTCTTCGTTGTCGTCTTTCGTTGGGTTGGTTGGCCGTTCGATGCCCGAGTCACGGTTTTCGATGTGCAACGTGAACTCCAGGACACGTTTTCAAAACGGCCGCGCCTCTATTTAAAAAAAAAAAAAAGACACGGACAACGTCTTCAGTTTTCGGCTGTACAGACTGTTTTAAACTTAACATTAGACAACGGACAACGGAGCATGCACCAGTGGAAACGGGGAAGAAACTATTCTCACGAAAAGTTTCAACGCCCGAAGCGGGAATCGAACCCTCACCCCATAGCATGGTGCGATTATAAGCTTGGTGACCCTAACCGCACGGCTACGAGGCTCCACAAGTCTGACTAGAAGGCGGCTAACTGGCCAACGGCGGCCTATCCGGTCGACGGAGCGGCGCACTTGACGGTTTGGTCAAACTCCGGACCACAGTTGGTTCTAACGGGGCTAAGCAAGCGTACTTCCGGTAAACCTTCGACCAAACTTGGAGAAATGCGCGGGCCCTAACACTAGGTATTTTAATCCTGTTGGTAGAACTGCGTGAGATAGGTCGGCAATGATGGATTTCGATTTGTCGTTTGTCTAACACGCACACCACTACACAAATCGCCTGTAATTTTCATTTGCATCATTCAGCTTCGTGTACACTGGCAAACGTCAAAGCGAGCGAACACAAGCACATCTGGTGGAAGGATCACGCAACTGAAATGAAATTTGAGTTGCTCGTTAAATGCATGTGCCATGCCGTTTTGAAGAGTGTCACGTCTGTTTAACTGTGTATAAACGTAAGGTGATTATCTCGGAAAACACAAGATTAGCTGCACCGGTTAGCGCAGAGGGGTAAAACTGTGGAAAGCGCCACGGCATATAGCCGCATCACACCATTATTAGGTGTTACTAGTTTAGTGGGTTCTTACCACCAAAACAGATGGTCCAATGTGTTATTCTTAAAAAAAAACCGACACGACACCGACATTTAAGCTGATCGAGAAAAGAAGTTTATATTTATGAACAACTTCATAAGCACCCGAACAAAGCCGAAAAGTCTTCCATCGAATTGACTAAGTAATATTACCCACTAATTAGGAAATTCCATGGATTCAATTGCCTTCATTGAAAATGGTTTGAAATGCTCAACCAACACGATAAAAACCTAATAAAAAAAATTCTCGCTTGGTATGCTCAGTTTATCTGTCCCACTGACGAGAAGTACACAAACAAAAATAAAAAAAATATAGCCATGATTGATAAAGCTTTCTTCAATACATGATAATTTGTATTAGCTTGATTTATGCTTACCACAACCTTTTTTTATATTCATAATTAGTGCGATTGAGAAGAAATTGCTTTTCAAAGACATTTTGATATCCTTTCGAAGCAATCGATAAAAGTCCATGGTACCAAAGGCTTTTGTAGAAATAGTTTATTAAACCAACATTTTCAACAGTGCAGCCATCTGTATTGCCAAATTACCCAGAAACTGTCAAATTGCTCAATTTCACTCGAATACAATCGAAGCGATTCAGCGAAGCGCCATCAAGCCAATCCATTTAACCCGAATCGTTGCGCTGATTTGAAAGTCTCTTCAGGCAATCCTACCCGCTGCCAAGGAGTAACCTCTTTTCAAAGGTTTCGTTTACCGCGGCAATCGATTTAATCGGATCTGCTCCGTGCACCTACCTACAATCAATCGGGCTCTTTAGTTGCGTTGTTGGCTGTAGTAGGTATTACAACAACGTTTAGCCTGGGACGGGAAGTCAGAGCAGTCACAGCTTGAGCTAAACCGAAACCGAAACGTTCAATTGATACGATGAAGTTGCCGTGTCGGAGGAAAGAAGGGCATTCAATGGCGCGTGGAAAGGTCAATTAATGGGGAGGTCGAGTGACGTGATTACGATCTTCTTCAATCCATCGCCCACCTTCGACGGGGCAGTTTTTTTATATGCGGCGGATTATTCTTTATTGCGTTTACAGAACGCGTTTGATTTGAACTAAGACGGAAAGAAAACAAAATATGGTCTGAGATTATTGCTTACGTTGCGTGGTTGTTCTTGAGAAATTGGTTTCAGTGGGCTATGTCAGTTAAAATTACCCACGTGCCACAGTTTCAGAGGCGAATACGTTGAGCACGCCCGCGGGATGGATCGTTAATTAAAGCATTGTCCAGTTAGAATCCGGACGCAAAGGATAATTTATTGTGACGCTCTCAATGATCATAATCATATTTTTCTTACAGCAGTCTGATCATAAACAAGTCCTCTATTGACGGTGAAAATTTCATCGATTTTCTTGCTACGAGTGAAAAGTTATTTCAGATTGACGACAAGTGAAGGAAAAAAATCTTGCACAAACACGCTGAAAATTAAGCGTGGTCAGGTACGACAGTCGCGAAAAATGTAACCATTATGTGTGATGTGCACAGATGTTGTTAACCATGCCATGAGGAAGTGCCCAAGGAAGATTGAAGTTTATGTTCATGGATAAATCTGCTTGGAATTCCAAGATTTGCCAGGAAGTTCGAGCTCTGGACATCGTTTTCTCACATCACGATTTTGACACCAAATGTGTACAAAGATGATAACCTCAAGAATCGCGTGCTGCTTTTCAAAAATGCACACAAGGGATCTGTAGAGGTTTGAGCTAATTTGGTGAGCTATCACGACAGCCTGAGATGTGTAGTGGTGTCATCACTATTGGATAGTGTTTATTAACGAAAAAACACTCAAATTTCGCTTCTTTGGAATTCACTGAATAGCCCTTAATATCGCAAGAAGAGAAATATTTGGCAAAGTTTCTTTATAATCCTAATCAGATTGGTAGAGAGTCTCAGGACACTACAGAGATGACCTGATTGTTAAACAAATCCGCCGAAGGGGTTGATGTTAAAATTTACTACCATTGTGCAGATTTTTAAGGAAGTAATCACGGAAAAAATGAGAAAATGTATTAAAAATTAAATTAAATAATTTTAAAGATATTTTTCCATGAAACAACAGTAAATTATCTTTGTTTTGAGGGCTTCACCTTTTCTGTATGTTATTCCACCTCTGAGATATAAGTGATTATCTGCGTCCGGATTCTAACTGGACAATGCTTTAGTGAAGCATCATTGATCGATAACTAATTGCGGCGGGTAATCCTGGCAATAATGCTAAGAGGTGTCTGGTTTCAGTATCTAGGATATCAGGCTGTTTTAATGACACTTGATTAGTAGAAGCTTTTACTTTTTTTATGTTTTCATTTAGCATTTATTTATTTACCAAGGAGCAACGTATAATGATTTCTCGGGTGTATGCGTTGTTTTTCGCGGAAGGCTGAATACTACGTGATGTTTTTTAGCCGGTGTGCTTCGTTCCAAAAGGCGACGACAGAAACAAATTATGCTCTGTCCAGCAATGGAGCGATGCACAATATGTCGATTCCGAAGCAGGAAAAACATTTATCTGTGTTCTTGTTAAGTTTAAGAGGTGGATCTAACATTTTTATTTTTAAGCCATAGGTGAATCATTCCTTCAGCAAATTTGTAGGCATTACTATTCCAAGCAACATTGCCCAATTATGTAAGGAGATTAATTGTATGGTTTTGACATAGGGTCCTGTTACGGTCGCCATCTAGTAATTCGATACTGTACTATAGACAAAGTAGCAAAAAGATCCAAGACAAATCTTTTGGAGGAATATGACCTCGAGGTAGAGTGTTAAAAAGGAAAACAAATGTAATTGCTGATGCATCTCTCACGCATTAATTAAGATGAAATAAAATCAATAATGATAGCCAAGGGCAGGCCGCACTGATCACATGAAAATTTTACTCTATCGATTTACAACACCAAAATAATTTGTAATTTGTAATTTTATTAAAAACGATATCCTGCCAGTATACATTTTAAATGAGGTCAAGGAAACAATAATAATAATAAATAAATCAAGGAAGCAATAAGTAATAATAAATTCGTAATTTGTCTATCATAACTGGTAGAAGGTTGTTGAAATATCCTAAACGTTATTTCGAACTGTCAAAAATCCGCACAGAGTGAATTTCGCTACGGTACCGTTTTTTTTTCTGACAGTTCGAAATGATATTTAGGATATTTCAACATTCTACTAACAGTTGAGCAAATGAGATGGAAATATTGCAAATTTATTATGATTTTGATGGTGTAAATATAAAGAGCAGGGTTTTTTTTTTCATTGCAAACAAACCTGGCTAAGGGTATTTATTGAAAAATTATTCATTCTCATTGAACATGATATGTATTTAAATAAACGGTCGATGTATGCGATACATGCAAGAAATTCCTGTGTTACCTTCAATTTTGAGTGTATTTTTAGAGTATTTGAAAGTGTTTTTTATGCAAAACTATCTTGTCCAATGCTTCAATAAAACAGAGTACAGGGTGCGGCAGGAAAAAATGCGAAAAGTTCAAGGCACTATTACACGCTAAATATGGGATATATATGACTATTTTTTCATGACAGTGTATCAGTCAATGTCTATATTCTAGCACTGAAAAATAAAAATGAACATATTTGATGTTTAACATGTGATAATATAGGCCTAATAAGCGTATATCAATAAACTGCGCGCCCAATGGTCATTAAACAAAATGACTATAACAGTATCAAAATTAGCACAAATTTGATGAACAACCAGACCACACTGATCCAGAGCCATGTAGTTTCACATACCAGATGAAATAAGTACATATATTTGATGATATTGTAGAAAAAATCAAAAATTTTGTTTTATCAGATGCGAAATTTAGCGACCTGTGCGATTTTCTGCGGTTTGAAAATTCAGGTTGTCTTCATCTTCAGGCGCCGCCCTGTAAAGGTTAGTGACCAAAATGGGAAATTTTTTAATTAACTTTTCAGAAAACAAGCCTATTATAGATCATGGAAGGTTGAAACATAGATTGGTTAATGTCAAATGGACGAAAATGAGGTTCGAAGTTGAAAAACACTTTCGCATTTTTTCCTGCCGCATACTGTAATCGCCCAAAGTTATAACATAAACTTACAATATTTTTTGTGAAAACAGAGAAATGTAAACTTTTTTATTTTTAAACTAAATTATCAAAATGCTTGCTAGTCGCTTTTGTTTAGTCAATATGTAGAATTGAAGAAAATGAATAAATAAAAACTCGTATAAGTATAAAGTCGTTTATTTTTTGTTGAGAAAATCTGAATTTCTTAAAAGGATCTTGCCCCACCTTGTCCCATACTTTTCGGAGCGAAATCGATCACTTCTGAAAATTGCTTGTTTCGTGTTTTATAAACTTTTTATCGACTTCTAGTAATGCTAACAATATTGTATTGAAAAGAAAAAGACAAATTCAAAACAATTAAATATGCATTTACAAAATTATTATCAGCCATCCTAAGGTGACCCATCTTGCCCCGCCTCACCCTACCTAAACAACTTTCACCCTGATCAACTCAGGATGTTTATAAGACACGACACGCCGTATTACTTAACCTATCGCTCCCTCTCTTTCACACGAGTTGCCTCGCAACTTCGAAGGTATAAATTTCGGTTTCTACTGCACTGACGTAGCTGAAACTTGGGTCGATCGAGAATAGTTTTCCCGGGAAGCTTACCAGACTGATAAACGCAACGATGGACGGTGTGCAGTGCAACGTAAAGGTTTTATTAGACTGTTTGTCATTATGCCTAATATTTGCCATTAAAGTCCGACATTTATCCAAGGTTGCTATGATTCACGTTGTGTTGGCCATTTGTTGGGCTTGTTTGGCCAAATATTGGTCACGTCTAATGGGACTATCCAGTTCATTCGAATCTCGACGAGGACTACGACAAGGTGAAGGACTTTCCAGCCTACTATTCAACATCGCCCTGGACCTGGAAGGTATCATGCGACGAGCCGGGCTCAACAGCCGGAGTACGATCTTCACGAAAATCTAACGAATGGCTCTCAAAGAGGATAGAGATAGGGTTCTAATGCAACTTTTATTTGAAAATTTGGTCGACCCAATTACACGGAAAACAATTTTTCGTACAGATTTAGGAAAAACATGTAAGTTTAGGTAAAGTTTTTATACTAAAAATTTCATATAAAATTTGTGAAAAGTACCTACGAATCAAATCTAACTCTTTATCTTTCGATAGAGTCTAAGCACGAGTGAATTAAGTGAAAGATTAAGTGAAGACTGAGATGTGACCGAAAAACATTTCCATGTTTTTGAGGGGGTGACCCCAAACTTTTGCACGGGAGTGTATGTGTGCATACAAACTTTTGTTTACGTTGCTTATGAGATTTACCACAGCAAGTTAAACAAAAAGTGGATAAAAACCGTAAACCTGAAAAAAATATCTGTCGCATATTTTTTATTTCCGTTTTATCTAGGTAGTAAAAGCTAGAAATCGATAGACAAAGAGTAGTTCTCGCAAATAAAGAAAAATAATTGTTGTTTTGTTGGGAAATCTAAATCAGTTCCCTGGGGGCGAAAATTTGAGAAATCAATATTGGCGGGCGAAAATACTAAAAAGTGGGCGATTTTTTCAATGATTGGAAAACATCAATTATTGAATTACAAGTCGAGAACGTCAACTGAATCATAAAAACTCCCTGACATTCAAGCTTACAGTTCAAGTTTTGTCTAGGGTTATTGTCTGTTACTAATGTAGGGATCCGGTCACTACAACTAAGTTTACACATCGACTAAATTTTACAAAATTATTGGTATTTATGCCCACTCTTTGTCAAAATTTCTAGAAAACAAAAACTGCTGCACGTATTTCTGAGAAATTTGTGTGATTCTGGAAATTTAAAAAAAAAAATATAATTGGAAACTCTTATAACGAAAATTCGGGAATCGTGATTAGTTTTTGTCAAAATTATGAAAAGAACAGAGTTTTTTCATGGCGGGTTTCTTCGTGGAATTTTCAAGCAAAAAAAATGACGTTTGGACGAATTTCAGCTCACTTTTCTGATAAAATTCGTAACACAGTGTTTAAAAAAAACTTCACACCACAAGGTGTTTGAAAATATTTCATAGAAGCTTCTCAGAAATTTCGAACTTTACTGGAATTTAAAAACATTCCAAAAATTCTACGTAAATTCCGTTCAAATGCTGCATTTTTACTTATTTGATAATATATTTAAAACACAAGAAGCATTCAAATTAAAACAAAGCTCGTTGATCCGGATGTGGATTTAGAGAAACGTAACTATATTTGAAAATACATCGATATTTTTCTGAGTTTCACTTTTTTCACATAACATATTTTTGTAATTGTTTACAAATTCTCCACTAGTCTTATTTGACTACTTATGACCAAACATTGATTCTCGGTTGTTGAAAAACTCGATTTACGAACAATGATAAAATATTTGGTTGGGAAAATTAATATCGAGTGAACATAAGTGTTCACAGTCCGTTCTATTTCTATTAATCAATGCTCAATCATCAACGGTTTGAGAAGTAGGTACAAAAAACTATTTCCATATTTATGTAAGCAAGATTAAAATTCAATATATAGTTTTCAAATGCGGAAAATCAACGCATTTTCAAAACAATTTAAGGAAAATTAGAGTGACACAGATTTAGATACACTAAATAGCACTACTAGCTTTACTACAGTATTGATTTTAAACGCTTTAGCTAAGCACAGTTTCAGCCTTCTACTATACAGTGTCGGACAAAACAATAAGACCACTGGTCCCATTTCCTACAAAATGACCAAGTTTGACGATATGGTACTCGGTTTCTAGTTCCCCGATTTGGCTGAAATTTTGGCAGCCGACATGGATTAACGGGAGCTGAGCGATTCCAAGCAACAGCATCAAAATTAATGAAATTTTTTAATTCATGATTTTCTATTGAACTGAAACTTTGCACAGTTTTTCAGTTCCATCTAAATCGCCATTTTCCGATATCAAATTTTTATTTTGAATCACGACTAACTTTTCAAAAGGGTGTATGTGAAAATGGTTCAAAAATATTCAAAAATCTGCACAGCCGAAATGGTTCGTTCGATTGCTATGAATTTTTCAGCAAAGTTAGATAACTAAATGGTGATTCCTAAGAAAGTATACACTGTGAAAAAAAATCTTTTTTGACATTAAAAAATATCATTTTTGTCACAAAAACTCAAATATCTCAGAACCCTATCTTTTTACCAACGTATTTTTTTTTTAGAAAAGACGGTCCATTGTATTAGCAATCTACCATAAAAATTTGGTGATGGTAAACTAATAAACAAAAAAGTTATAACATTTCAAACATTTCACAATTTTCACATTTGGTAAATATTTTTTTCTGTCTAAATTATTTCGGCCGGAAATCGCAGTTTGATGCTAATTTTATTGTTCAGCAAAGTTAGATAACTAAATGGTGATTCCTAAGAAAATATACACTGTGAAAAAAAAATCTTTTTTTAACATTAAAAAATATAATTTTTGTCACAAAAACTTAAATATCTCAAAACCCTATTTTTTACCAACGTATTTTTTTCAGGGAAGACGGTCCATTGTATTAGCAATCTACCATAAAAATTTGGTGATGATAAACTAATAAACAAAAAAGTTATGACAATTCAAACATTTCACAATTTTCACATTTAGTAATAATTTTTTTTTAGTGTAAATTATTTCGGCCGGAAATCGCAGTTTGATGCTGATTTTATTGTTAATGGCCTTACGTGAGTAAACCAAGCTGTTTTTATTATGTATTATGTATATTATATGTACAGTAATGTTCCGATTTTATCACGCCCTCCGCGCATTAGTCGTTTATTTATTAGTTTGCTGTTACATTTGAGGACAAGTGTTTTCCCTCTCCTTCAACATGAATGTTGAAAGCGTGTTTTGCAACGTTAAACATATTGAAATGGGTATAGATGTTGAAGTATATTTCAAAGCATTTTTGAAAAGGGGCGTGATTAAATTGTTTAAACAGATGTCGCTGATGGTACGGTAGCATGACTCTCTGCACTTAGCACTTCTGGCAATTTCTCAGTTGTTGTCGTTTTCGAACTTTCTGCGCCCTGCTTTACCGATGATATACAGATGGCTCATTTGTCGAAGTCAAGACGGCAGGACGTGCAAATGCGTAAATTTGTATTCAATTTGGGCTTAACCAGTCTCTTTCAGTTTATCTATGGTGCTTTCGGTGAGATTTCGTAACTCTTTTGGACAATTTTTTTTCATCAAACGGTCTACAAGAGAGCGTTGAGTTAAAGACCTTTGAGAAAGCGACTGTTCATGTTGTTCGTTAGATTATAATAAACAAAATCACTTATTACTTTTAAGGCCGCACGGGACGACGTGTTATTTTTCCTATCTTCCTTCTCTTTCTAACAATTTGCCTCACGATTTTGAAGATGCAAATATCAATTTCCACTACACTGACGTAACTGAAACTTTAGTCGATTGTGCACCGCAAGTGAGCAAATGAACGATCAAATTTTTAGCCAATAATATGAAGTTAGAAGTTGAGATTTGCATCTTACTAACAACAGAGAAATGGCGGACGGTTCAACCACCGTCCCGTCCGGCCTTAACTGACTAGTTTGGTGTTGTTTGCTTGGCTGAAGAAAAAATTTACTATAATTTTTTTAATATCCATAGCGGTAGCATTTTTTTGCTTTTTCGTGAGCATTGTCATGGTATGTATACAGACAAACAAACGTAACACTGACGAAATTTTCATTCACCACGCCTTTAACGATCATTTTGAATCTTGGTTGTGGTTTTCATAACCAGAAGAGCGCCCATCGTTTTTCTTTGCGTTTGACGTTTCACACTAGCGCTTTCTGATGACGATATTGCATAACGCAGTGTTTCGTGAAACATTTCCACCAGGTGGTGGTAGTGTGAACTGGGCGATGGATTATCACGAAAATTGTTCTAGGCGTTTCGTCTGTTTGTCTGTGGTATGTACCTCTTATGCATTTGTTGTTGTTGAAGTTACTCGCATTCTTCCGATCATAAAGTCTGTTCTCTAAGAGATATTTTTTTTTTTGCAGATCAACTAGACGTATACGCGTATATATAAAACTTTTAATATGCAGCTTACGTCCTAAAAATAAGTTTAATTCCATTTTTCTTATAATCAACAGCTTTTCAACACTATCAAGGGATTTTTTCACCAGTCAGGTACAATAAAAAGTATGACACTCTCAATATTTTTGATCACAACACTGGATCGCGTCTTAGTTTCAAATAGATACTATAGTAATTATGAAATATCAAACAAAAATATCATGAAAACAACTTGTTTAATTCAGGCGATAGCCTTTACAATAAAATCAGCATCAAAATATAATTCTCGAAATAATTTACACAGAAAAAAAATTTTTTTTTGTTACTAAATGTAAAAATTGTGAAATGTTTGAAATGTCATAACTTTTTTGTTTATCAGTTTACCATCACCAAAATTTTATGGTAGATAGCTGATATAATGGGCCATTTTCCCTAAAAAATTGACGTTGGTAAAAAGATAGGGTTTTGAGATATTTGAGTTTTTGTGACAAAGATCATATTTTTTTTTAAAGAGGGCCGGCGTTCTTCAGTGTGTGGTGGCTCAGCAGCTCGAGAGCCAGAATCGCGCGCGTTTCGCTTTCGGTGGTTCGATTTTTTTTCCGCCTACGGATTTGTACATGTGTGACAGCGAGAGGGCCGGCGTTCTTCAGTGTGTGGTGGCTCAGCAGCTCGAGAGCCAGAATCACGCGCGTTTCGCTTTCGGTAAGTCGATTTTTTTTCCGCCTACGGATTTGTACATGTGTGACAGCGAGAGGGCCGGCGTTCTTCAGTGTGTGGTGGCTCAGCAGTTCGAGAGCCAGAATCGCGCGCGTTTCGCTTTCGGTGGTTCGATTTTTTCTCCGCCTTCGGATTTTTTTTAGCATAGGTGATAACTTGCATCTGCAGTTATTGATTTAGTGCATGTTTACTTTTGAAACAGTTTTCATAGAATTTGTATAGTTCGTCACTCGTAGGTTTTTTGTTGTTTTTGATAAGTAAACATATAGCATTCATCCGACGTGGGTGATCGATGGTTTTCTTCCCGTGTGAATTGATCAAGAGTTAGTCAGTTTTTATGTTGTGTCGCGTCTTTTGTAGCAACACTGGACGATCACTTGCCGTGGGTGATCAGTTGTTTGCTTCTCATATGAAGTGAACAATAGTGCGTCAGCTTGCATGTTCGGTCGTGTCATTTGCAGTTAAATACACCTAAACCTTGATTTACGTCCACTATTGGCTTAGCGAAAAAAAATTCTACCGACAAAATAATGATCAAAACACACATTTTTATATTTTTGTACACTTCTCCTAATCACGAAGATGTTTTAAAAAATATAAAACTGTTGAGTTTGCTCATTGTCTTAGCGGTAGAATTTTTTGTCGCTCAGCCAAGCATGGACGTAAAAAAAGGACAAGGTGTATTTGGCGAGTAGCTTCCGCGATTCGATTTGAAATATTAAGTGACCACCTGACGTGGGTGATCGATTGTTTGCTTTCCGAGTGAAGCGAATAATAGCGTGTTAGATTGCATATTTTGTCGCGTCGTTTGCAGTAAATATTAAGCGACCACCCGATGTGGATGGTCGATTGTTTGCTTTCCGCGTGAAGCAAACAATAGCGCGGCAACCAGCATGGCACGAAGGTCATATTACTTATCAAAGTGAATCCAGACCCAACGATACCTTTCCTACTACTAACAGACACTCCTTCCTGCAACCTTTGGTGGAGTCGCAGCGGTAAACGCGGTCCTTCACTTAACAAAGGTTGTTACTAATATTCCTTCCCTCTTCCAACCTGACTGCAAGGACGTGGCCGGCGCCGTTATTGTACCGTTAAAGAGAGTCTCTGAAGCGTGCACAGTGAGAATGTTGACCACTCCCAGTCAATTATTCAGTTGATTCATTGTGCAACTGTCATTGGTTCGGGTCAATCACGGAATAGCAACCGTAGATGTGTGCAGTCAGTCTAAGCTAAGCAAAGATCATATTTTTTTAAAGTAAAAAAAGAAATTTTTTACAGTGTATATTTTCTAAGGAATCATCATTTAGTTATCTAACTTTACTGAAAAATTCATAACAATCGAACAATGCGTTTTTGCTGTACAGCTTTTTGAATATTTTTGAACTATTTTCGCATACACCCTTTTGAAAAGTTAGTCGTGAGTGAATATGAAGGTTTGATATCGAAAAATGGCGATTTAGATGAAATTGAAAAACTGTGCAAAGTTTCAGATATTTTTGAAATGGTCGCTCAGGATCGACTGACATGACTCCGTGGAATTCCTCAGCTTTGGTTTGTATAAAATTGATTGAATTCTGTTCAAAGCTTCCAAGGTTACAGATATACGATGCGACATCAGATTTTTATGCTGATTATTTGTGGTCAATCCAATAAAAATGCCCCCAAGTTTAAATGGGGCAGCCTATTTATTGCACCCATAAACAAATAGAAACGCTCCATAGAAAATCAAAAAGCGCTCCATAAAGGATGAACATATGTTCCATGAAAATGTGCAATATTACCCATAAATAATTGAAAACGTTCCATACTTTATAAAAAATGTATCGGTAAAACATAAAATTTTCTCATTAAAAATGAAATTTTGCACCAATAAATAATACTGAAATGCTCCATAAAAAATACAAATGCTCCATAAAAAAATGCAAATGCTCCATGAAAAATTAAAACAGTACCCATAAAAAAATGAATATTACTCCATAGAAAAATTGAATTGCATCATAAAAAATTGAAATTGCACCATAGAAAATAGATGAATCCGCCATAAGTTTTATCAAACTGCACCATAGAAAATATGAATTGCTTCATGAAAAATTGAAAATCCTCCATAGATAGCATATTCTCATAATTAAATTCAACAGGGCTGAATTTCTTTACATTGCACTGCTTTAGTGGTGCAAATGTTTAAATTTATGGATAATTTTTATTTTTTTATGGAGCAAACTGTATTTTATGTGGTGCAGTTTGATAATACTTATGGAGCATTTGTCTATTTTCTATGGTGCAATTTCAATTATTTATGGTGCAATTTAATTTTTCTATGGAGCAATATTCAATTTTCTATATGTACAATTTTATTTTTTTATGGAGCATTTGCATTCTTCTATGGAGCATTTGTATTTTATTATGGAGCATTTCAATATTATTTATTGGTGCAAAATTTCACTTTTAATAAGAAAATTTTATGTTTTACCGGTACATTTTTTATAAAGTATGGAACTTTTTCAATTATTTATGGGTAACATTGCACATTTTCATGGAACATATGTTCATTCTTTATGGAGCGCTTTTTGATTTTCTATGGAGCATTTGTAATTTGTTATGGTTGCAATAACCTTTTGCCTTTAAATGGCATCCTTAATTTTAGTAGTAGTAGGGTATGTGTTCCATCAGTAATCTCACGCTCCCATTTTCATCTCATTCGAAAACAAGCGATTACGGCACCGATTGATTCCGTTCTTTTTGTTTTCATGGGTGCTCACTTCTAACAAAAAATACAAAAATAAGAAACAAAACAAACAGCGCTTCAATCCTTTGTTTTTCGTAGGATGAAAATGGGAGCCACATGCTTAACAAGGGAACCAATACCCTATCCTCTCTCTCTCTCTCTTCTCTTCTTGGCGTAACGTCCTCACTGGGACAAAGCCTGCTTCTCAGCTTAGTGTTCTATGAGCACTTCCACAGTTCTTAACTGAGAGCTTCCTCTGCCAATGACCATTTTGCATGTGTATATCGTGTGGCAGGCACGAAGATACTCTATTCCCAAGGAAGTCAAGGAAATTTCCTTTACGAAAAGATCCTGGACCGACCGGGAATCGAACCCGTCACCCTCAGCATGGTCATGCTGAATACCCGTGCGTTTACCGCCTCGGCTATATGGGCCCTATACCCAATACCCTATATCAATCATCAATCATCAGATATTCTGATATGTCCTTTGGTAATAGCAATCTGAAATCTGGTCCTATTATTTTGTTGTTTCGTCTATATCTGTAACTTTTGATGTAGTGAACAGAACTCAATCAATTAAATACAAATCAAAATTCATGTAACTCCATGGCGACTGTCAAAATTTCAGCCAAATACGTTCACTAGAAACCGAGCATCACATCGTCAAACTTGGCAATTTTATATGAAAAATGGTTCGTGGTCTTATTGTTTTGTCCGACACTGTAGATAAATTAAATTTCACCTAGGGGGGCGAAAATATTTTTTGAAGCTCTAAGGAGGCGCTACCCCAAAAAAGTTTGGGAAACATTGATCTAAAAATTCTGGAGAGCCAAAGTTGAGCCATTTGTATGAAGATTTCACTTCCGTCACGAAAGGGTTGTCAAATGTGTACAAAAGTGAGATATAAATTTGGGTGAACATAGATATATTGAAAGTTTACTTCTTTATTTCTAGTATTAAAAACCCAAAGCAAGTTGCTATAAGGTTCTGTTTTTTACTGTTTAAACTAAAAATATATTTTGTTTTATTGGACGAAATCGCTCGTTCAGTTTGCTTTCGTTGTTTTCTGCAATGAAAAGTTTCGTAATATGCTTGAATTCGTTTCGTAAACAATACTACGACACAATAACCAGATTGTTGAAATGACATGAAACATGCTTAAAAAATAGCAAGCAAAAATTCCATCGTCAGTGGATAGTGCCAGTAGGTCTAAAATGAAAGGGGACATGCTACACCAGCAAAATCATCCGCCAATGCTATCAAGAAAAATTTCATTTAATTTATTTGGTTCAACATCAAATTCATGATAACACTGAAACGTCAATTTGCCGCCATAATACTCGATTTGCAGCTGCAGCTCTCCAACGTCGGTCACGCTCAACACTCGCCAGATCACGCTCCACCTGGTCCGCCCATCGTGCTCCACGCCTTCTTGTACCAACCGGATGGTTAGCAAACACCAAATTTGCAGGGTTGTTGTCCATCATTCTTGCAACATGCCCTGCCCACCGTATCCGTCCAGCCACTTTCAGGATGCTGGGTTCATCGTAGAGTGCAGCGAACTTGTTGTTCATCCTTCTCCGCCACACACCGTTCTCCTGCACGCCGCCGAAGATCGTCCTTGGCACGCGTCACTCGAAAACTCCGAGTGTTTGTACGTCCTTCTAGAGCATTGTCCATGTCTCGTTTCTGTAGTGCAGCCTGATCAACTCAGGATGTTTATGGGACACGACACGCCATATTATTTAACCTATCGCTCCCTCTCTTTCACACGATTTGCCTCGCAACTTCGAAGGTATAAATGTCGATTTCTACTGCACTGACGTAGCTGAAACTTGGGTCGATCGAGAATAGCTTTCCCGGGAAGCTTACCAGACTGATAAACGCAACGATGGACGGTGTGCAGAGCAACGTAAAGATTTTATTAGCCAGTTTGTCATTATGCCAAATATTTGCCATTAAAGTCCGACATCAAAGCAGTAGAGACACAAAAGTTTCTAACCGACATAGATTCCTTCTCCAAATTTGCGCAATTATATAAAATCTCCAGCGAAAGCACTGAAGAGCTAACAGAGGTACTTGTCGAGTATATCAAAATCTTCGGATTGCCGAAAATGATTACTTGTGATCAGGCAACAGGATTTGGAAATGCTCGGTTCAAAGAATTTCTGGAGAGGCAAGGAGTCGCTCTGCACTACGCTAGTGACAGTAGACGCAATGGGATTGTGGAATGATTCCATAATACATTGCTTGAAATGTACCTAGCTAATCGTAGCAAAGCCGAAAACTTGACTCTCTACGAAGGACTGGTAATTATAACAGCGCTCTATAATGATACGAAGCATAGCGCCACTAACCTGAAGCCTCGCGAAATTGTTTTCGGAACGAACTTGGGCAGAACCCCCTTGCAGTGGTAATGATGGGCGACGCTAGGGTCAGCAGCAGTAGCCTTAGGATTCTACACAGAATAAACCTTGAAGGCATAGAGGGAGCGATCGAGCAGATTAAACTAGCAGTCGAAGATATGGTTTGGAAAGACGATATATTAGGGCCATTGATTAATTAAAAAGTAAATAAACTAACCGAAACTTACACCAAACTAAGGCCAGTAACGTCGAAACGTAGAAAGAGATGGGTAACCTTAGGTTCAGCTTGGAAATACATACATCTCCGGTAGCCCCGACGCGGAAGATTTGAGAATCATCAATAGAACCACAAATTTGTTGATAGACCAGAATAACGAACAAGTCAAAATTAACCGGTACTTTGAGAATAGATTTCATAATATGTCCACATCTTTATCAATGTTCATTTCAAATGTCTCTTACGAAATTATTGACCGAATGAGTTCAGTCAACATACTTTTTAACATAGATGAATTAATAAAACACTTGGAAACAATAGAAGAGGCCATTGCATTAGCTAGGGCAAATATCTCCAGCAGCCGTCTCAACACCGCCCAGAAGCTGCAGCTGGCCAGGATTTTTTTCTCGGATAACCACCTTGGCTTAGACTCACCCAACGATATTCTCGACATCGCAGGCGCTTATATCCTACACAATGCTCAGCAAATAATCTACGTTCTGAAGATTCCCAAGATAAAAGCCATCAACTACGAGTTATACTACATAGAGCCCATCATCAATAATGGCTCGTAAATCCACATTCAGTCAAGTTATCTCCTTAAAGGCATCAAACCATACACAGTTCAATCTTCATGCCCAAAGTTGAAGAACCTTTACATTTGTTCCAACTCCGACCTCAAACCGACAGATAAATGCCTTACGAAATTAACTAGTGGAAGCTCAGCCGATTGTCACTTTAGCTGGATCCTTCCTAATCCAAATTTCGAATTGCTCAGTATACATAGACGGAGAGGAATACGTTAATCTAGGCACCATCATACCAATCAAATCATTCTTACCAACGACCGGACTAAAGGTAAATGCCACTAAAATTATAGACGTATACCCCTAGAGTATTTACAGACTTTTCATCTCTAGCATCGAGAAACCATTAGGAAGCTGAACCTTACCACAGAGAATATCCAAGGAAGGCTTAACATCTTCAAATGGCTTTCTTTCCGATCAATCTCTACTACGACGATCATATTTAATGGAGTCCATAGGGTAAACAGGTATAATATGCCCCCCCCCCCCCCCCCTAAGCAGAAATGGCAATATATCTGAAACTGGCGCCTTATTCCATCTATTGTTCACTGCAAATCGTTGTTACTAAAGTTAGTGAAGTGTTGCATGCGAACTTTGCCTTTGGAGAGGTGGCTATGGAAGCTTTGAAACGTTTTTCGAAAACGTTCCAAAATTTGCCTTTTAAAAACAAACGGGGCAATACGCCCCATCAAAAGAAAAACGTCCAGCCCCGTGATAAAACTGTCCCAGGGGATAATTCCACCACATGCTTATCCTAGCAGGATCTTTCAACAAGTGTTTAACTGCATAAAAGTTGCAAAGTAACACAAGCGAACAGAACTAGCTTCGTTTACAATGAAGTCAGCTCACAAGAGGTAAAATATTACGCCAAAAGCCTCGATTTCAGACTTTTTGATATTTTTATTGCTTTTCTGTACCAATCCACTAACGGACCAGCGCGATGGCAATAATTCTTCAATATTTGTGATTTCTAATCGATCACACATGCGAAAAGCGCTTGAATCGCTAGAAAATGAAGAGGGGCGTTTTGCCCCGGTGGGGCGCATTATACCCCTTTACCCTACTAGAAAAATGATTTTACTTTTAATGTAGTGGTGTCATCTCTGAGAAAAACAAGCTTTGATTTTCTCCTATAGGAACGGTTTGCGCGCAGTAACCCGAGCAGGAGAATATAGCTGAAGAATACCAAAGTCAGGTATGGAAAACCGAATACCTACAACCTGAATGAGGTATTAAGTAGCCCTGCATAAGAGGTAAAATACCTGAAATAATAACTGGTGTGTGTTCTGTGCATAACACGTGAATAATGACATCAGGTATGACAATACCTAAATAATAATCGGCGATTTGTCCATACATATAGTGGTTTTTCCATAACTGAATAATGTCTCAAGCAGTCCTCAACACCAAACCAATAACTCGTTGAGGTATTATATAAATACCTACACAATACCAAAATTAGTTATTTTCAATACCAGGCTAACCGATCAATACCTCATCTTGGTATGATACTTTACTTTGGTATGCTGCAGTTATGTGTCAGTTATTCGTTCCTGCTCGGGAAGTGAATAAAGGGTTAGTAGGTCTTAGTGAGTTTTTAAAAACCGGAAGTAGTGCGAGAAATTCCTAACTCTGAAATATTGAAATAATTTGCATCACATAAAACAAAGACTAAACAGATGAAAAAAAAATACGCAAAACTGTTATCGCTCAACAGGACAATTGTGCTGGTTCGTCACGAAATGGATAAACTTCATTGCATACAAGAAAAAGTTAATCATTTATTCGAATTCCATTTCAATTTCTAATTAAAAAAACTGTGGGGTTTACTGACACAAACATTTTTTAATCATTGATTTTGGAGCTTTTCGGTTCTATGATCAAAAAGGGGTGAGAATGGGTCAATTTTCATACTCTTGAAATTTAAGGAGAATAGACGAACTTCAAATATTTTTTTCATATGTGTATGCATTACCAAAAAGACGATTAAAGTACAACTTTCATCATTTTTTAAGATTTTTAGAACCCTCCCCGCTCCGTCACGCTTTTTCGTAAACGTAATGCATGAAGTGTCACACTTTTTCAGACTCTCCCTGCCCCCTAAACGATGGACGTCATATTTGAATGGCCCCAAAGATCACATTCCAGGACTTTCGAAGGACTTTTTCAGGCAATGAAGCAAAAGTTATTGAACAATGAATGTGGAAGTATGCAATTTAGTTTTGTCTCATTCTTACCCCCAACGACGGCAGCTCTATACTTCTTAACCCCGCTTGGTTATGTTTGCGTTGTGAAATCATCCCATTACATTTTAAATTTTTCAATGAACTGAAACAATGTGATGTATTCTTGTGCAGTTCTGTGTTGGAAGAAAAAGCACCACAAAATGCTTTTATTCCTGCAAATCTCTGATGGATTTAAATTTCCTGAACACATTATATTCTTAACTGAGTGTGGGAAAACCAATCTAGCAAATACCGCAGGATACAATGCAACTCAATACATAGCTCGAGACATATACCAAAAGAATATTTTTCAGGATGGAAGCAAACGGCATCGGTAGCATCATCAACCAAACCCAGCTTCTGAACAGTCGTCTCCGAAGCGAAAGGAATGTTTATTTGATTATGGTTTAACGTTCGACTCAATTCAATTGAACCCATCTTATTGGCATAGACCAAAGTTCTCTCGAGAATAGAAGATTGAAAAAGTAGCAAACAGCCTGTGTGTGCTAGTATCCCAACCCCAACAATGAATGCATTCTCTGTGAAGGGGCAGAAGCAACCCAATCAATAGTCTATTATTATCATTTTTTCAAAAGGCGGAAAACGGATGCCGGGGGAAGTTGACCTATCCAAACAAGAAATATGGATGGATGAATCCAATTTTGTACTGATGAAATTACCCTTCAGGCATGGTATCACGCTGATTACTATGATGAACAGCACTCACGCCACGCACCCATCGGATCGGAATGGGATCCGAATCGATTGCCAGTTTTTACTGTTGCTCAGAAATTTGCTGAGCTACCGATCCAATTTATGATACAACGTTTCAGATGTTCTATGGGAATTCAAATCAGATTCTTTAAATTTAGAGACCTTGTCTTAGTAACGGTATTTTAACATAAACAAACATTGTTTGTTTAATAAATTTCTAATTGAAGAATATAAAAATTAGGAAAAATCTTGCGTCAATTCAAAAAGTACTGAGAAAATCAAGTGTAACCTTCACTCGTACCCACGATCTGTGGCGCAGTGGCCACACGTTCGCTTCATGAGCTGATGATCATGGGTTCGATCTCACTCCAATAAAAAATTGTGTTCAAATTATAACTCTAGCTTCTGGACATCAAAAACAACTGATTCATGAGGCGTTCCCATCCACATCACATCGTTGCCAATAAATATAATCGTGCTTGTTATAGCCTGAAAATGCATTGGCACATAACTCTTTGTCAGCGGCAGATTTCCACATCTCAACTTACAGCCCGCTGCCGTTGTCATTCCCATATATACATTATGCACAATAATAATACTTTATGGCCGATTAAAGTATGTAGAAGCAGGATCTAACTTTCGAAACAAGAAACAACTCACCCGACCCCCACTTCGAGCGCCACAGGCCAAAGCTTCAATCTCGACCGAGAAACGCCCGTCGTCGGTCGGATGGGCCGATAAATCCTTCCCACACGTAAGGTCATGGTTGAGGGTATGTGGTTCCGACACGAGATACGTTGGGTGGTAGGTGGGTGAATTGTGGATGTGCGTGTTTGCGATTGGTGTTGTAGGAAGTCCTTTTGGGGTTCTCTTCTCGACACCAAGGTGAAACCTTTTCCCACACTCCCTTGTATTCCATTAGCCTTCGTGTACGTTTTGGGGCGGAACATAAAGAGACTAGCTGGGGAAGCTGTTTATCTTTTAATTACAAACTCTTGATGGTAACTTAATTTAATGAGGATAATAAAAGCTTCACGTATGCTTAGCAGATTTTTCTCAATTTAGATAGGTACTTCGCAGCTTTGAGAGCAGATGGGTTCCACAATAGGTGACGTTACTGGTAATACGAGGCAAATCTTCAGGCGTACAACGGCTGAGAGGATTTATTCATGAATAATGTATTAAAATTGTTTCGATGCCTTTTCACTTAGCCCATTTAAAACAATTTTAACCCTTTTGGGGGTCAATGTGACCCAGACAGGTACACTGTACGAGCACTTCGCCGTCGTGGTGCGAAAAACCTAACATCTTAGAAGAGTTAAGAGAATGCGGAATTGCTTTGACAGGGGATGCTATTTTGGAACTGAAACCACTAATGACCCGGGGAGCTCCTGCTGTCTAACCCTCAATCTTCTGGTCTAAGCCAGAGCAGCTTCCAGGGTGCGCACCAAAAACCATTTTCCTCTCAGGTCCCAGAGCGTTGAACGAAGGGAGAACTTTCGGTAAAAACAGTTCAGCAAAGACAAAATAATTAATTACCTTTTATTACGTTTACTTGGCGGATACGGTTTAGTCAGGAAGATTGTGTACAATGATTCGATTGGCGTGGACAATCACCCAGGAATCCTCAGATGTTCGCTTCCGGTGTTCTGAAGACCACGTGGAATACCGCTTACGAATGGAATCGTATTCCATCTCAAGTTCACCCCTGAAGACTTACCGCCTGATCTACACCCAGAAGAAAGGGGGGATTACGATATTGTACAATTCACCAGAGCTGTTGTCCGGGCGAGGACCAGCGTTGATCGCAGAAGAGAGCGGCGCAGAGTTGGTCACTGCCATCGAAACGCGGAATTGGCCGCGACAAGCGTCGACGTCGTCTGCAACGAAGAGTGACGGTCTTCTTCTTCTTCTTTTTCGACGTCCTCACTGGCCTGCATCGCTTCAACTTAGTATTCTTTGAGCACTTCCTCAGTTAATAATTAAAGGGCATTCTTTGCCTGCCATTGCATGAAATTGTATAGTGTGAGGCAAGTACAATGATACACTATGCCAAGGGAGTCGAGAAAATTTTTCCGACCAGAACGGAAATCGAACCCGCCGTCTGCGGATTGGCGATCCATAACCTTAACCACTAGGCTAATTGGAGTGACGGTGGTCGTGGTGAAGAGCGGCGTTGGTCGCCGATAAGGGTGGCATCGGCCGCGATGTGGATTGGCGACGAAGGGTGTTGGCCACTGAAAGTGGTGTTCAACACGACTTGGATTTGACTTTCTTCTGGGATCACTCGAACAGTGTCTTTCGGTATTCCTCCTAGAATTCCCTCCGGATTTTCTCAAGAATTTTATCCAAGATTCCTCCAGGAGTCCCTTCTGAGACACCTCTAAAAATTCCTTCCGAGAGTACTTCGAGAGTAGATTCAGTATCAATATTTTTAGATGGAGAGAAGGACAAAAAGAATTAAGTACCTGTACATGCCATACATTACAAAAGCAATGCAAATATTAAAAATCAATCTATGCTAAGAAAACCAGTATTTTTAAATATCAATAAGTTTTACGTATTTAGCATGACCATACTGAGTGTTCTCGGTCGGTCCAGGAACTTTTCGTAAACGAAATTTCCTTGACTTCCTTGGACATAAAGTATCCTCGTACTTGCCACACGATATACACATGCAAAACGGTCATTGGCAGAGGAAGCACTCAGTTAATAACTGTGGAAGTGCTTATAAAACACTAAGCTGAGATGTAGGCTTTGTGGTGTCAGTGAGGACGTAATGGCAAAAAGAAGACCCAATGGCTTTTCGGCCTAGTGACCATTCGGCCGAATGGCCTGACACCCGTAATGATTGATGGACGTTACTTCTCCGACATTATCGACTTCAGGACCTATCTTGGCGCTAACATTAATTCTGGCCACTATTTGGTTATGGTAAAAATGCACTAAAACCTAGGCTAAAACTCTCCGTGATTAACCCTAGTAGGATGTTGGATTCAATATGACCCAGACAGGCTCGTTGAACGTGCACTACGCCATTGTGGTGTAGTGGTGGTGTGGTGTTGTAGCTTAACATCCTAGGAAACCAAAGCAGATAAAAATAAATGAATACCGTTCGGTGATTCCACCATCCATGAGCGAAAACTTTGCTGAACAAAGTTATGCCAAAAGTCTTTTCAATTTTAAGTTACAACATGTTTTGTAAGTGTGCGTCCAATTCAAACTCTTGCCCCATCTTTGGGGCAAAAGTTGGAATCTAGTGTTTGTGGAATTTCGCTAACCGTGGCACACTAGCTTGAAACTTTTGTAATAGGAATACCTAAAACCAATCAATATTTGATGTTGGAACTGAAATACACTTTAAATTTCGATCTGGATTTTACCCAAATCAGAGTTTACTACACCAAAAATTAGTAGTTTTCCGCCACATTCAGATAAAACAAAAAAAATCAACTTTTATCGAATTTTCTCACTGATTCCATCATTTTTAGAGATAATATGTACATTTTGCAGAATTTTAGGTTTTTATCTAAAGTTGCCACATGACTCGAACTCTTGCCCCACAATTCGAACTTTTGCCCCACTATGTATAAAATATGATTTCTAAATCTTTTTTGCAAAAAGTTATGCATGCTACAGCATCTTTAAAATATACCTAGTTACGCCCAAAATAAAAGACTAAATTCGATTTCATTACATTTCCAATCCATGCGTTGAAAGGACCATTGCAAATTACAATTTTTTTATCAAAAACCAACATTTTGACATAACTTTTTTAAATACACTCTGTTCCATAACTATAGATCCATCTAATATTTATATGCTATTTATTCAAAGTGCAATTGATAATTTCATGCACTACGCCATTATGATTACCCATGTGCCTTACACATACTACCATATAATTTTATTCATGCACATGTGTGTATACAGAAAAATTTAAAAAAAAACTGAAATCCCTTTGTTTCATGACTATAGATCCAATACATGTAAGTCATTCGTTGTGCCTATATCAACACGTTGTTTTAGGTTCTGTGCTCAGGTTTATTTCGGCGTTTGACGTATTGTTACATGTAAACTTCAATTTTTAATATGCCACGTGCAAAATATATATCTGAAGTTGAAATAAGAAAGATTTTGACACATCAAGACATGTGTTTAACAGTTTGTGAAATGTCTCGTCGTGTATGCAGATTTCAACGTGCCGTTGTAATTTTCTTTTAAGATGTAATTCAATACGGCAGAAAGAAAACACGAGGAAGCTGTATAATCGCACAAAACGGAATAAGGATCGCAATGAATTCGCTAAAAAGTTTGAACCGGTTAAAGAAATAACTAGGTAGCACTAGACGTCTCGCGTTTGACAATTTATAGAGTCCTGAAAGAATGTTCACACGATCAACGTGAAGAAATGGAATGAGCTCCACAACATTTGAGCCATCATAAGATTTCGTGCTCAAGATTTGATTGCTATACCATGCGTGAGATTGGAGTAAATTACGTACCACAGTTGATACCACATCTTGACATGTTGATGTTCTACAGATCATCTTGTACCGACTTTTCGAACCCTCTATGCAGAATACCCTCTTCGAATGAGTGTATTCATTTTTGTACCTCTAAATTCTGCCCTCTACAGGGCGGCATAGAGGGCAGAATTAAAAGGTACAAAACTGATTACAGTTCTTTGAAGGTGAATATCACTTTATCTCCCTGTCTTTAATCGATTCCGATGGTTTTCAATCTAGATTTTCTCTCGATTTGTCAATACACTATTTTTACAGGTTACTGTACCTGGTTTCCAAAGTGTTAATTATTCTGAGAAGGTGAAATTATATCTGTTTGGGAAAGGTTCTCCCTAGCTACAAAAGTTTAAAATTGGTTCTTCATTTCGATCTCTAAATTCTTCAACAAATTACAGTTCATTCTGCTCATCTCGATATATCGAGATAGGATGGTCCTTCAACATGCGGCGAATCAACTGTTATTCGTTCAAATGTTTATTTGATTGGCTTCTCAAGACATATTTGACACTTTGGGAGACCTTTTTGGTCGAAAAGAAGTTCAGCATGTAAAAACCGAATGGCTTTTTTCGTACTGGAGAGATTTACGAAAATAATCACGTTACTTCTCAAGGAATCTCTCGGGGGTGGCGGTATGATGGTATGGAGAGGGTTCTGTCGACTCGAATGGACGAGCATCCAGGGATGTGCCGAGCTTCTGAACCTGAAAAATATATACTATCGTTTCTTGCAGCAACGCCCTTAAACAAATTAGACAATGTTTTATCAAGATCATGAATACACTTGTTCACACGGTTCAAGCAAATATGGCTTAGTTTCGTGAAAAGCTTATTCAGATTGAAGAAAGGTCAGCTCCTTACCCTGACCAGAACCCCATTGAGAATTTGTAGGGTTGATTATAAAAGCAGTGTGTGAATAAAATAAGCCGTACGGATGTTTTCCAAATCTAAACCGTGTAGTTGTTTGAACGTGGAATACAATCCATAAAAAGTAAATTAAAAGTATCCTGGATAGGCTGGATAGGCTGTTTGAGCTTGTTAAGAACAAAAGAGAGACTACTCATTATTGATATGTTGAATGTTTTGTGTAGGTTAAATTAACTAGAATGAATTCTCGCTCGGATCTTTTTTTTGTTTGGTTTTTATTTTTGTGTATTTTAACTAATGCTAATTCTACACTACGCTCGGATCTATTGTTATGAAACAAGGGAATTTATATAAGATTATTTATCAGATTCAGAGAACACATGAAATATCGAATTATAACTTTTCTCATGTCTACTCTAAATAATGAATTAAACAGGAGAACAATATGATTCAAATTCATTCTACATATCCGAGTATCAAAAAATATTGTTTGGATCTATAGTTATGAAACATAGTGTATTGATTAATTTTCATAATTTTTGGTACAAAAGACTCTTTCCCAAAAAGCCTTCGAACAACCTTGACACCCGAAAGAAATAATTTGAATTGAGCTCAAAAACTTCAAAAGAAACTCTTGCCCCACTCGAACTTTTGCCCCAATTTACTCTAATGGTTCAGCATTCGAGATCCTAAAGTAATTGTTAAATGACGGGATATATTTTACCAGCCATGTTTACCTACACTTCCAAATCGAGTTAACTAGTTTAAGCAGTAAGGAGGCTATTTTTATCTCTAGATTATACGTGCAGTTCGAATGTGGATTCACCTCAGTGATAAAAAAGTACTTAAAACACCATAAATGGAGCACCATTATCTAGTATCAGAACATAATGGTAAATTCCATATCAATAAAATATAGACAGACATACTTCTGGAAACATGTTACGAACGTACTGCTGGTACATCTATCATATGTAGAAGCAGAGCAATCCATCAATCTCCACATCTGACGCGAAAATTATAATTGAATGTTTCTATGGAACCGAATTTAATTTGCACTGTTTAAAAAAAATACTCACCAATCTGTAACAAGACACGTAATCCAATTCTCGCTGCTGCCAATCCGTGTAAACGTTCACATGCCCACTGGTCTGATCACACTTTCCCACTCTAATTATCGAAATCTATCTAGCACTGACATCCAGTTGCCATCAATCACAAAAATAGCACTCGTTTACACTTTTGCGGAATCACACTCGCATAAAAAAAACCTCCCCACACCTGGAAGGGCGCTCTGCTGGCATCCTGCCGATTTTTAATTACACACTCATCCACCCGCTGCGGGTGGCCCCCCAACCAGGTGAGACCAAAAACAAACGTACGGTACTTCCCCCTAATTTGGGGACTCCCTTTCACTTCCCGCACACCGCTGGCTGCCGGCAATCCTTTCGTTCAAGTGTGATAATCTCCGCCAGTCACAATCACGACGAAGCGACGGCCGCTGGCTGGCTAGGCACTACTAACTGGGTACGCCGCCAGACGTGTCCTCGCCGAATTCACAGAGCACAAACAAACCCACACTCCTCCGGAAAACGACCGACTCGCGCGAACAACAACAACGACTTCCGGAAAGGAACAACGTGACCGGACAACTCGACGTGTCGACCGACAATGCGGAAGTGACAATCAGGCGAACAGGTATAAATGGTTCTCCAAAAACCCCCCCCTGTCTGGCACTGAGAGTTGGCGAGAGATCCGTTGAGGATGGGAGATAAACGAAAGAGAAAATGCTGATCCTGGCTCACAGGATACTCGGTGGTGAGAGTTTTCTCTAGGGTGAATTACACCGCACGGAAATGAATTTCTCTGTTGATGTTAACCGTAAGGATACGCATGATAAATTGATACACGCTATGTCAGAACATGATTCTCGTACAAATGGATTGCATGTTTTCTACATTTTTGTGCATAGTGTAGGACACAATGTCCTTATTGCTTTCAATTCATTACGATACTCATGTCAATTTTAAGTATATAGCACTGAGTCATCAATGGGGCACGTTCAGTGTAGTACTAGATTTGTAGTAATGAGCTGAATTTTTGTATGGTGAGAAGGTCAATTCTCCGTATCTGCAATGAAATGGTGCAAAAGGCGTGGGTATTATTATTCCTTGCCTAATTTGATGCTGTTTGAGCAAAACTTTGGATTACTATGTTGTTTATGTTGCAAGAAATGGAGAAAACAACAATACTGTTGCCCAAAGTTTTGCTCAAACATCATCAAATTAGGCAAGGAATCATAATACCCACGCTTTTTGCACCATTTCATTGCAGAAACGGAGAACCGACATTCTCACCATACAAAAATTCAGCTCATTACTTCAAATCTAGTACTTCACCGATCTGTCCTATTGTACACCACCAAATACAGTTGGGCTACAAAATGGTGAGTTGACAACCCGGAACAAGCTGGTAGTGAATCCTGGGCACTGTTGTCCTTCTGATTTCAGCTAGATTGAGGAGGCACGACTCGAGCGTCTGTTCACCAAGGAGGTGCGGCTCAAAGACCATACAGGGGATAGACAAAATGATCGGGACACACGCTAACGCCGTTCAGCACTAAAGTGCATAATTTCCAGACTACACCAAAAATGTGTAACCCTTGCACATTCACAAAATCAGCTCATGTGTCCGCAAAATCGTTAAATTCGCAAAAATTTGTGTACAGCAATCTAGCTAGGTTTACTAGTGACCTTGTGCATAGACCTAAATATTCCCACGCCTTCCGATATTAAAAGTCAATTCAACTGTGGAAGAAAAAGATGCATTTCCCCCCACACTCCCGTTAGAGCAGCTGCCTGGGTGTGTTTTTATTTCAATTTTTCAACTACAGCTACGCTCTAGGTAGGTTCTACCTACTTCGCGCGCGGCACATTGGAAGCATGAAAATCGCACCCGCTGATGGCCAGGTGCGATCGTGTTCAAACACGTGAGTCGAGCCGGTAAATCCACAATATGCTTGGTGGGTCAATGGTCGCTGGGTTTGATTGGCGGTGACCGATTCCAAGGCTCAATTGTAAACCTGTAAAGGTTTTGTTTTTGATCTAAAATTTCGTACTGGACGTTGATCAAAACAACATCCGTACGGTGTCCTGGTTTCGCGGGGTAGCGACCGCGCAGCGATGCGTTTGTTTTGTTTTCATGATCGTACATGTTGGGTCCGGTTGGTTTGGTGCAGCTCTGATTACGCTCGGTGGGCCGTCGACAGGAATGTCATGGAACGGATATCCTATCGATCGCGCTAGAATGTTGCGAAATCAAGGCGCCGTATTGGCCGCATATGGTTTTAGGCAGCCTACATTGTTTTTTTGTTTTGAAATCAAGGCGCGGTTTCAGGTAGCCTAGATTGTTTTGGTTTTGAAATCGAGGCACTGTATCTGCCGAGAATGGTTTCAGGTAGCCGTGATTGTTTTCACTTGGTTCGATTTTTGAACCCAGGTGAACCGTAAAAGGAATGTTGAAAATCGAAACCGTATTGGTGGCATAGGGGCGCCGGAATTGTTTTGTACTCGATTTTGTTTTGACTTCGAGTAAAAGAATGTGGGGTATAATTTCAACGAACATCTGCGGCCGGGGCCCGGCTAGGGGTCACTGTGCCCAAGTAAGGTACACTTCAATAACAAAGCGGGTGCTTTGTTTTGGAGAATTTGGTACCAAATTCCGATGATGAAGATGATGATGATGACGATGAGGATGATGGTGAAGATGACGATGTGACATGCCCAAGCATTGGAGACGCCCAAGTGAGGCGGGGCTAGAAGATGTAGGCCTTCGGGTAAAGATTCTCAGAAGGGTTTTTTTTGCGAACACGCCCAAGTCAGGCGTGGTTAGGAAATTAGGTTTTTTCTATCAGAACTAGGATTCTTGGTAGGGCTTGGGATACGCCCAAGACACGGCTACCCAGGTAACCACTAAGCACTGTTATAAGTCTTGTAAAGACTATTCAACAGCTTTTCAGTGCCAATAAGCCCTACACAAGTTCTCCAAGTGCTTGTAGGCTCTGAAAACCATAAGCACTGAAACAGGCCGTATAGTGGTATATAACGTTATTTTGCAGTGCTTGAAAACCCTGTGCCTATTAGTCGAATAAGACGACTGTCAGTGCTTTTGAACGGCTTGGTGTACATGACGTTTATGTTGATCAAATTAAATGTCCACCAAAAACAAAACGAAGACCAACGCCCGTAGTGGAATTCAAAGAAACAAATCAGAACTGCTATTGGCTTGCGGCAACATTAAACGACACATAAACGTTTCTATGTGATTCCCAAAGGTTTTTCTTTTTGATTGAAGTGCAATCGGCTCCATCCAAGCACATTCATGTTCGTCCACCCATTTAAAGCAAATCCTCGCTCGGTTCCCCTGGCTCCCCCATCATTACAATGATACTAATTTGCGGTACCCTAATAAATTCGTTTAAACCATGATCTTCGCTTAAACCATTAACCACCGACATTAATCAGGTCTATCCGATCTTTTGAATTTACTCCACTCTATGTGGCAATGTTTATTCTGGATGAATATTTATGATGCCTAGATTTTGATTGTTTTAAATACGGGTTTAAACCTGCGAAATCGGCTGTGTATAGCTGGAGTAGATGGGAAGCGACACGGAAGAATGAAATCGGTGCAATAGGAACCTCGAGGACATTAACTGGAATCTGGATCAAACAGCAAACAGCAAAAAAAACTGCTACGGACACCGCAAAGAAAAAAAAAGCATCAAAAAATCAGTTCTCGAAAGGAGTAGAAGAAAGAGACAACTGATAAACAAACTTTTTTTCTTTTTTTTTTGTTCCACATCTGACAGCTGTCTTTCCAGAGACCCGGTACGGGAGGTTGGTTTAGGCCGTATATCAGCCGAATAATTCGCCAAAAGTGGCATTTGAGCAGCTCTATTGAGGGATATAGCTTCAATTAGCTCTGTAAACCATGTTCTATATTCAACTAAAGAACCGATTTAATGCCTGTTTAACGGCTTATTGGTTACTTGGGTAGGCTTGGGAAGAGAAAGATGTAAAACACGATGTGGACAAGTAGGATAGGTAGAAGGTTTTGGGACTTTTTAGTATTTACATTTTTTTTAGGCTTTTGGACACGCCCAAGATGGGTTGGGCAATGTTAGGAATTTTCGTGACTTCTTCGGGAAAACGATAGTGATGGTAGGAGTTTTAGACACGCTCGAGTTGGTTCGGGTATTGCTAGTAAATTTAGGCTATAAATACTGAGGCTTTGGCTTCAATCGGGGGTCAGTTAAAAGACAGTCTGTGAGACAGGGGGCAGTTCAGAAAAGACAGTAGTTGTTAGTGGTCAGTTCAGTTCAGAAAAGACAGTAGTTGTTAAGGTTCAGTCCTTAGTCAGGAGTTGAGTTCGGTTCAGTACAGTTAAAAGACAGTCTGTGACACTGGGTGGCAGTTGTCGAGTTCAGTCTGTGGGTCAGTTGGTGTTGATGAAGAACAGTTCGTATCTGTAGTTAGAAAAAGAGTTACTGAGTTGGTGTTGATGAAGAACATGTTTATTTAGAAGTTAAGATAATGAAATAAACTGTAAAATCAGTTACAGTAGTGAAAACACGGACATTGTAAATAAATGAAAGATATCACATCCTTGTGTAGAATAGTTTAGAAGACTCCCAAAGGTAACGGGACGCTTCATATGGTGACAGCGAAAAACTGTTCGCTAATCAGAACATTGGAACGCCAAATTTCTGACGGGAAGAAGAAATCAGTGCCGAGACTAAGTGCCACGTTGAACACTAAAACAAAGTTTGAACAATTGTTAAGAGATCGTGTGAACAAAGACTAATCAGTTAAGTGGAAAGCAGTGACAACATCGCAGAGAGCGGACGAAAGGGAAAATCTGACGGAATTTTCCTATCAGCAATGCTGCTACAATCGATATCAGTTATAATTGGGTGAGTAAACAATGAAAAAAAATATGTAAATGTCAATTTTGGGCGAACCGACATCGACGACTAGAATCGATTTTGAAACGTTGGAGGAAATCAAGGACTACTTTTTTAAAGAATTTGAAAATTTAAATAAAAACAAAAATAGGCCAAGATCACAGCAAGGATTTTTTCTTAAAACAGAGTTACTAAATGATGCATTTTTTGAAATATGAAACAATCGTACAAAAATACGAAAATTTGAACGATGCCAACACTTGGAATACCTTAACTGATAATTTGGAAATCGTCAGAAGAAAGTACGAAGAGTGTTTAAAAATTTTAAGCAAAACCAAACATACGGGAAAAACTAAAAATAATCAACTTTTGGAATCAGGAAAAGTTATTAATTTACGAAGCAGACGAGTTACAGTCTGTGAAGATTCATTTACTGAAAATTTTGATATTTCTACACTTAACGTTTCCATTTCTGAAACCGATTTATATTTTGGACCAATCAGAGATCCTAATATCTTGTAATCAACTTTATATAACGCTGACTATAGCGACGAGGAATCTAAAGTCGAAATAATTAGAAGTTTACACGAGTTTAGTACTAAATTTGATTCAACCTACAAATCCTTTTGTAGCATATTGAAAACAAAAAAAAATATCGACATGTCACATCTAGACGAGTGTACGAGCTGTTTTTGAGAATGTGTAACTGTAACACATTTTTGTGTGGTCTGGAAATTATGCACTTATGAGTAGGGCTAACACAATTTATTGCTGGACGGTTTTACTGTGCAGGCAAAATTTTCACTTTTCAAAAAATGTTCAACTAGCTATAACTTTTCGAAAAGTGCATCAAATATTTGTTACTGTAAGTTCATCAACTAGTTGTCTATCAGTGGTTCAAATTTGGAAATAATCGGGCCATTCTTCAAGAAGTTACAAAGATTCTTGGAAAAGGTAAAATTATCCGATAGCCAACTTTGAGCTGTTATGTCTCCGGATTCAATGAACCGAATGCAATGAAATTTTGACCATTTATGACTGACGACTGACCATTTATGATTGACGCAGTGGCGTAGCCAGAAATTCTCTCTGGGAGGGGTTTTCAACGGTCAATGATACCTTTTTTGATTTGACACTTATATTTTGTAAACAGTAATGACCAATTGTATTCGTATTTTGAAAAGAGCGGCGCAGCCGAAAAATTTTTTCGTCGCAAAGCGCTTTATACTGAAAATTTGTTCTACACATTTTGGCTCTGGGGGGGGGGGGGGTTTTAACCCTAAAACCCCCCCCGTGGCTACGCCACTGGATTGACGTCTTTAGCAAAACTGTAGCATTTTTAATTCTAATAACTTTGCTGAAGACGTGAATGTTGTAGTTATCACACCAATGGAGATAGAGGCCTGTGTTTGAAAGTTAGTCCCAAAAATACGTTTTTTTTTCAAGCAAAACATATATTTGTTAAATTTTTAGAATCACACAATGTTCAGCATAGATGTGTGTATCAGTAAAACACGCAGCTTTGGCGAGGACATCAAAGCTGTAAGAATTCAATGAGACGAGTTTTCGACAAAATTATGATTTTTTTCAATCGACTTTTCGGGATGAATATCTTTCTTAGGGACAAAAAGGTACAGATGAGGATATCCTTATCAGAAAGTACATCTTAAGAGCTGCTAGATAAGGTTTAGTTTGTCCGTCCACGATCGTTTGCTGAGGAGATATTACCATAATAATAAGTGTCTATACTACGATTTAAGGCTCAAATGAGAATCGCATATTATCCAAAACTGAAAAAGTAGTTTCCGAATGCATAGCAGTCAGACAGACAGACAGACAGACAGAAATTCATTTATATATATATATATATATATATATATATATATATATATATATATATATATATATATATATATATATATATATATATATATATATATATATATATATATATATATATATATATATAGCCGTATATAGGGTATGTGTACCATCAGTAATCTCACGCTCCCATATTCATCCTATTTGAAAACAAGCGATTACGGAACCGATTGATTCCGTTCTTTTTGTTTACATGGGTGCTCACTTCTAACATAAAATACAAAAATTAGAAACAAAACAAACATCGCTTCAATCCTTTGTTTTTCGTAGGATGAAAATGGGAGCCACATGCTTAAGAAGGAAACCAATACCCTAGATTTGCCATTCTCATTTAAGCCTTAACTGCATTCAAATCTACTTTGACATATGCCGTTTTTCTTTTTTAACCTGGGTTGGAACTGGATTGGAGGAAAATGTGTAAACAAACAACGTCACACAAACTTTAGTACAAGCGAAACCGAAGTCGGGTTGGGATTGAAAATGTGATCTCATCCAGTTTCAACCCAGGTAGGAACTACATAGTTTCACTAAAAAGCATACCGAACAACCGAGTGTTGTTGTCCAGCGCTGCCTGGCCTGGAATTTATTCGATCGCTGTCAACTTTTTTTTCCGCAGCTTGGTTTGTTTGGTTTGAGTGGGTGGTTAGGAGGGTAATTCGAGTGAGAGATAACATTATTGTTATGATCTCTAGGGAGCTTCACCTTAATGCACACTCTCGTAAGCTCTTCCTTTTGTTTTTTTTTTCTAGACTTTCTATATTTATCTGAAACATCTTCTTACATCTACATACGGTTTACTTGATTCGTTTTGTTTATTCCTATGCTTGTTCCTCTTCCGTTCTTTTTTGTTTCGGTGTTGCTGTTCCGTGGCACGGCGCCAAATGCCCTGGACGCGCTCGCCGTTCCGCAGGTGCTCGAACGCAGGGGGATGACGAAGGGCCAGAATCATCAACCCAGCATTCGATTCAACATGGCGTCCAATGTTTTTGTTTTGATTGCTTAATTCATGGAAAAAAAAATGCGCTGGAAACATCGACACTGCTTCGCTGCTACATATATTATGTTTTCAGTTCAAAACCGAATTAGCGACATTTTTTCTTTGACTTCCGCTGCTTTTGCCTTGCGTTAAACACAATGTCGGAAGTGGGGCGCTGTATTGTACACCTGGTGCTCTATTCAGCGCCCCACTTCCGACATTGTGTTTAACGCAAGGCAAAAGCAGCGGAAGTCAAAGAAAAAATGTCGCTAATTCGGTTTTGAACTGGAAACATAATAATATCGTGCAAAGTGATAAAGAAAGAGAAACAATCATCAAAAACAACGATTTCGTTTGAAATGTGTAATTCCCGAAATAAGCACTTGCAACACACGAGCCACACACCCGAAAATCAGGAACAAGTTAGGGTAAACCGACCTGAAAGTGGTACCAAAACGCGCCGTACCAAAAACGATGATGGGTGAAGCGGCGATGTACCGAGTTTGACAGCTGTGTCACCCTACTGCTCGAACGTTAATGTGGTCCCAACTCTCAGTTGATTTCCTGCACTCGCTGTTCTGTCATTCGCTGTGCTCACCTCTCGTAGTATGTATCTCAAAATTTGTTGAAAAACGCAACTCCGTAACGCTCTGCCTCTCCGGATGTCTTCTTCATCCTGTCCACAACGTCTACCTGATCCGCGATGACCACATTTTCAATCGGCCCCTTGGTTCGTGGAGGCTTGGGTTTGGCTTTGTATTCTTCTGCTTCCATGTCCGTGTACGTATTCGGTAAAGCTGGAAACTCTTTGTTGTTTGTCAGTGTGTCGTAGCGATTTTGGGTCAGGACGCAGTTTTGCTATTTGGCCTCTATGTAGGTGAGGGTGGTACGTGCCATATTTGTTTGTTGAGACGCAAAACCGGTCGGTTGAGGCATGGACGGACTGTGTTGAAGTATCTAAATAAAATTAAAAACCCAAATTAATCCACCTAGTGGTGATAGCGCCTTTCTCGTCGAATATGTACTCTAAGATATTTCCGTCGCCATAAGCCGAAGTGTTCCTGAATCCTGAAAATACTCTAGAACGGAACAAATATCATTTTCTTTCTTTGTCACAGTGCTCGTTCGTCAATGAGGGGATGGAGTTGATAAATAATAAATGTATTGAATGAAAAAAATACTCAAATAATGAGGCAAAACCGCTTAACTCATCGGGTTTGGTAAGAAATTATCCTTAAAATTTAAAAATTTATTGGTTTATTCATTTGTGCCCTTCCTCAAAATGTTGAATTCCGATCCAAAATTTCCAAGGGGGGACCCCTCTTGGCTTAAGAGAAAATCGAAATTTGTGACAGCCTTGTTCAGAAAAGCAAGAACCTTATCAAAGCCATAATCGAATTTGGAAACTTATTGATGGCTCATATTCCTATGTTATGTATTATTTTAAACGTATAAGCAGAGCTGAAAAATACTAAACCTCTCAGTTGACTGCTTGATCACCTTTACTAGAACTGGATGCCGAACATTAAGACATTTCAGCATTTTTTTTCTGCACAGTTTAGCCTTTATTTTATTATCATTGGTTATGTTGCCGTTCTACGCATTTTCTTTATCTGTATTAACGAGATGTTTAGCCCTAGGCTAGTTAATCTCGGGACCCACGCTTTACTTCCCTTCCGAAGGAAGAACTCACATTTTGCGAGTTTGTCGGGAGTGGGATTCGATCCCAGGTCCTCGGCGTGATAGTCTAACCCGCCCACCAGGTCCGCTCCACTCGTTCTACGCATGATTATCCCATGTTATATGGGATTCCCATATAACATGGGACAATTGAGCGTGGAACGGCAGTATAAGATTGATGTAAAATTTGACAAAAAAGTGCAAGCAAGTAAAATTTCCCATAATAAAACCCATTCAAATTTCAACCGTGTTACAGAGCGCGATGGCTCAACCAGTTGCATCAAAATTGTGCGCAGTAATTTAAGTGCTATAAAATTAAAATTTTCCCATACAACGTTGATTCATCCTACTGTATAAATACGCCTCAGGAAAATGGTGGGCTTTGACATGATCGCTTAAATTTTTATCAAGATTTTGTTCTTTCACGCACATGCATCGCTTGCATCGATTTTGTTTTGTTGTAATTTCAGCGATGGATCTAATCCTGATTCTGTAACACTTCCGGTAATCTTAGCTGTGGTCAGAGCTTGGGTCAAAGACTGTTTTCCTGCTGCCCGTTTATCTGGTTATCGAACAATTTTGACGTTTTGATATTTCGCATGCATGGGTTTGGTTCACTTTTTTAAACTGTCCACTTCCGGCGAGACATCTGGAAACGGTTCCGGAACACAACCGGTTCAGATACTTCTTACTGCTTACCGTTTATCTGGTTATCGAAAAATCCGCTCTTTGATGTGTCGCATGCCTGGATTCGGTTCACTTTTTAATTGGCCACTTCCGACGGGAAACCTGGAACCGGTTCCGGAACACAACCGGTTCAGATATGGGCTGAAACTATTTCACTGCCTACCGTTCATTTGGTTATCGAAAAGCCGCTCTTTGATGTGTCGCAAGCATGGGTTTGGTTCACTTTTTTAGTTGGCCGCTTCCGGCGGGATACCTGGAGCCGGTTCTGAAACACTACCGGTTCAAATATAGTCTGAAACTACTTTCCTGCTTATCGTTCATCAGGTTATCGCAAAAGCCGCAATTCGATGTGTCGCATGCCTGGGTTTGTTTTCTTTTAATTGGCAACTTCCAGCGGAACACCTGGAACCGGTTCCGGAACACAACCGGTTCAGATATGGTCTGAAACTTTTTTCCTGCTTACCGTTCATCTGGTTATCGAAAAAGCCGCTCTTTGATGTGTCGCATGCATGGTTTTGGTTCACTTTTTTAATTGGCCACTTCCGGTGGCAAACCTGGAACCGGTTCCGGAACACAACCGGTTCAGATATGGTCTGAAACTATTCTCCTGCTTACCGTTCATCAGGTTATCGAAAAAGCCGTTGTTTGATGTGTCGCATGCATGGGTTTGGTTCACTTCTTTATTTGACCACCTCCGGAGGGACACCTGGAACCGGTTCTGGAACACTATCGGTTCAAATATAGTATGAAACTACTTTCCTGCTCACCATTCAATTGGTTATCGAAAATGCCGCTACTTGACGTGTCGCATGCATGGGTTATGTTCACTTTTATATTTGGCCACTTCCGGCGGGACACCCGGAACCGGTTCCGAAACACTACCGGCTCAGATATAGTCTGAGACCATTTTCCTACTTCCCGTTCATCAGATAATCGAAAATGCAGTGGTTTGATGGGTCGCATGCATGGGTTTGTTGCATTTTCATATCTGGCCCCTTCCTGGGGTACCGGTCCGGAACACCTAAATGGCCATAACTCCGGAACGGCTGGACCGATCTGAACCATTTTCAATAGGAAACAATAGGGCAATATACCGCGTCGAATGAACCATCGGTCGTTGAAATCGGTTCATATTTACTATCTAAAAATGAGGTGACCTTTTTGTACACATACACACACACACACACACATACATACACACACACACACATACATACACACAGACATCATCTCAACTCGTCGAGCTGAGTCGATTGGTATATAACACTTGACCCCTCCGGGGGCTCTATCAAATTTTCGTTTTTGGAGTGAACATATAGCCTTTCGGTACACCTTGGTGTACGAGAAAGGCAAAAAAAAAATAATCGTGATGTTGGAACTGAACTCGCTTCTTCGTATCGATGTGGTCGATTGATGCTTTGGATGTGACACGTGATGGTGATACTTTCTCGAATTTCATCCATCTCCATGTCGACCCGGACACCGGCCACACCGGAAAAGGACATGTAGCTTCGTAGGGCGTTAGCTCTATTGTAGCGCTCCTTCAACGTTGGGTCTTTCTGCAGCTGGTTTGCCGCCTGGCAGTTTGCATGAAAACGATCCGTTCGAACCTTTCTAGCACCCGGTTATTCTCAACGTTTTATATCGTATCCGACTTCGTCATCAGTTGAACAAATGATAGTTTGTTGATGCCGCTGAAAACATCCCTGTCATCTAGCAGTTGTACGGTAGGGAGCTGTCTGAGTTCGGCTTCTCATACTCGTACACTTTGTACGCCTTTCTACCGATCGGCGGCTTCTACCGACTTCTTCCACGAGCAGAATCAAATGGTAGTTTTATGAGGGACGAGTGGAAATAAAAATTCACCACAAAAATGTAAAATTTTTACACTCACTTCACCAAAGCACTAAGAAGATGATACTAATTGATGATACTGATGTACTAAAGTAGGTTGGGAGCCCCTGTCCCATATAAAATCAATGGAGCAGTGGTTGTCAACATACTTTTCTCAGGGTCGTTTTGTGTGTTTCTCCCGAACAATCTTTCCGTGTATATTTGGTGGCAAGGCGGACAAATACAATTCAAATTTTGGTTTTACATTTATTATTCGTAGTTTTAATGTAGGTTTTTATTGAAAACTTCTAGGCTCCAATGGCACTTCCTACACACTGTAACGGAACTAGGAGGGACTACCGCGGTCAGTATGGTGACGGACTAACTCGCAAACC